>NW_028152349.1:12500-15000 GCF_951799395.1 Argentina silus | reverse complement strand
CGTAGA
Organism: Argentina silus; assembly: GCF_951799395.1. Lineage (NCBI taxonomy): Eukaryota > Metazoa > Chordata > Actinopteri > Argentiniformes > Argentinidae > Argentina > Argentina silus. The sequence goes on along the minus strand of NW_028152349.1, from coordinate 14,994 downwards.
AGCAAACAAGCCAAGTAAATAATAGGCCCAGAACCAGGGAGATGGGTCTGATCTGAGAGGGGCACGGATCCAAAGCACACTCATACACACACACACACGCACACACACACACACACACACACACACACACACACACACACACGCACACACACACACACACACACACACACACACACACACACACGCACACGCACATGCACGCAAGCACACAAACACACACACACACACACAAGCAAGCAAGCACACACACTCACCACTCTCTCTCTCTCTCTCTCACACACACACACACACACACACAAGCACACACACACACACACACACACACACACACACACACCGTTCCCCGTGACAGTAGCTTCTGCCTAAATGAGTGGCCCACCGTGCACAGCGGTGCAGAACAAGGCTCCACAGCCACACAATGAAACCACAGATACATCAGCGGAGGAAAGCCAGGAACGTGAACCCATCGCCTCCCCTTTAAGGTAAACATCAACCCACCTCCCCTTTAAGGTACATATGACCCCATCACCTCCCCTTTAAGGTAAACATGAACCCATCACCTCCCCTTTAAGGTAAACATGAACCCATCACCTCCCCTTTAAGGTACATATGAACCCATCACCTCCCCTTTAAGTTACATATGAACCCATCACCTCCCCTTTAAGATACATACGACCCCATCACCTCCCCTTTAAGGTAAACATGAACCCATCACCTCCCCTTTAAGGCACATATGAACCCATCACCTCCCCTTTAAGGTAAATATGAACCCATCACCTCCCCTTTATGGTACATACGACCCCATCACCTCCCCTTTAAGGTAAACATGAACCCATCACCTCCCCTTTAAGGTAAACATGAACCCATCACCTCCCCTTTAAGGTAAACATGAACCCATCACCTCCCCTTTAAGGCACATACGACCCCATCACCTCCCCTTTAAGATACATACGACCCCATCACCTCCCCTTTAAGGTAAACATGAACCCATCACCTCCCCTTTAAGGCACATACGACCCCATCACCTCCTCCCCTTTTTTAATATACATGACTCTTATTTAAGGGAGTCCAGGTAACTATAAAAGAGTCATTATCGTTATGTAAGGAAGCCCTGGGGAGCAACATCTGCCAAGGGCATTGGTCTACTGTGAGTAGTGGGAAGTGAAGCCAATGCAGGCCCCGAGCCAGTGATACCATTTAAACCATTCCTCCTTCCATGCCACGCATTACAATGAGCCCGTCCTCCGATGTCTACCTCCACCAGCCTCCCTTGTTGTATACAGACTGGACCAGTAGAGCCGCAGCACTGCAGGTTTTTGCTCCAGCTCAGTACTGACACGCCAGATTCAGCTCATCAAGGTTTTGAAGATCGTTGATCAGTTCAATCAGGTGTGAGAGCACTTGGCTGGGACCCACTGCGGTCCTCCGGGACCAGGATTGAGTATCACTGCTGTAAATAGGCTGGACCAGTACTTAGGTACCTATAAAACACAAAGACCTACACAATAGATCACACTTGACTAGGGCCAACCGATACAAACCACCTCGGCTCAGGAGGCTTAACAGCACGGCGGTAATGAGATGGTCGTATCGAACACCCCGTTCGCTCTGAAGGGCGTTTTTACTGACTGGATTCTAGAAGAGCCATTAAGAGCAGGGTCACCCTCAAGACCCAGGAGAGAGGGCGGACAGCCACGGCCGACAGACGCTGCTCCTTCCCGTACCGCACTGTTCCCTCGCACCCTCAAGACCCAGGAGAGAGGGCGGACAGCCACGGCCGACAGACTGTTCCCTCGCAAACCACGTCACGTCACCGCTACGAAAGCGCCCGTCGGCTGCGGCGAAAATGCACCCGACAGTTGTCTATGAGAGGTGTCGGACTGCCTCCGTGAGCAGTGCAGCGGCCTCACGTGCAGCCTGCGGCCTGTGGCGATGAGGCGCCAGTTTAGGATTCATGTCGACGTTGACCTCCGTCCGCGGCTCGTACCCAGCCTGCAGACAAAGACAACACACGCCAGGTCGACCCAGAGCCTCTCCTCTCTGGTCCGCCGCTCAGCTGACGGAACGCTTCTGTTCCGGACCCGGTGTTGCCTCCCCAGCACAAACACAACCGGACACAAAGGGACCAGTTAGGAGACATTTTTATTCTTTTATTTGATTTAACCTTTATTTAACTCATTCAGTGCCGATGGTGAATAAACATTCTAGAGTGCCACGGGTGACTTTATTGACCAAAAAAGCATAAATGATGATGCTTCATTGTGTAGCCAATCAGAGTGTTGTTGCTAGGTAAACACCACATAAAACACTCGGCACTCTAGGTGGTGAGGGTTCCGGAATTATTTGGCAGTTGGTGAGACACAACGTCTCTTTTGCAATCAGCACAACAACATGATCCGGCCTACAGAAAAAGATTACACTCCTCCTGAACAGAGTTTTACGCCAGAGTTTTAAACTCATTTAGGGGCACTTGTACATAAGCATACCTTCCAGA
>NW_028152350.1:0-7500 GCF_951799395.1 Argentina silus | reverse complement strand
TCGGTGGTGTTGTGTATTAGCTATGTGTGTGATATGTTGGTATTGATGGTGGCTGTGTGTGTGTGTGTGTGTGTGTGTGTGTGTGTGTGTGTGTGTGTGTGTGTGTGTGTGTGTGTGTGTGTGTGTGACAGCAGTGTGTCGGCTGCATTTGTGGTGCGTTGATGTTACTGGTGTCTGTATGCAGGGGGTTGTGGGTAAATTGAGGGGTCTGTGACAACAGACGATCCAACACGTCTCTCTCACACCACACACACACACACACACACACACACACACACACTCTCTCTCTCTCTCTCTTCTGGCTGACTTGCTCTTCATTCCCGCCTCTCCTTTTGCTCGGCACGCCGTGAAATGGTTTTTCTGTCGACCATTACCTTTTAGCCCCTCCCCTCTCCTCTGTCACGCTGACGGGGTCTGAGGGGCCTTCCCGTCTCCTCTCCTCTCCCCTCCCCTCCCCTCCCCTCCTCTCCCCTCCCCTCCTCTCCTCTCCTCCCTTCACCTCTCCTCTCCTCTCCCCTCCCCTCCTCTACTCTCCTCTCCTCTCCTCTCCCCTCCTCTCCTCTCCTCTCCCCTCCCCTCCTCTTCTCTCCTCTCCTCTCCCCTCCCCTCCCCTCCTCTTCTCTCCTCTCCTCTCCTCTCCTCCCTTCACCTCTCCTATTTTCTCCTCTCCTCTCCCCTCCCCTCCCCTCCCCTCCTCTCCTCTCCTCTCCTCTCCCCTCCCCTCCCCTCCTCTCCTCTCTTCTCCTCTCCTATCCCCTCCTATCCTCTCCTCTCCCCTCCCCTCCTCTCCCCTCCCCTTCTCTCCTCTCCCCTCCCCTCCTCTTCTCTCCTCTCCTCTCCTCTCTTCTCCCCTCCTCTCCTCTCCTTCCTTCACCTCTCCTCTCTTCTCCTCTCCTCTCCTCTCCTCTCCTATCCCCTCCTCTCCTCTCCTCCCTTCACCTCTCCTCTCCTCTCCTCTCCTGTCCTCTCCTCAGAAGCAGGGCTTTAATGATTCTGACTCTGTAGTACTATTGCTCTGTTTGACATATCTGCCTTCAACAACGTCGGTAAACAGTTAAACAGAACACAGCCTCTTTGTCTGTGAGGGTGAAGTCATATGCAGGTGTCCAGCATAAATTAGAGAAGAGGAGTTTTACTCCTTAATGTTATCTCATGAGACCCAGAGAGTTTGTGGTCCGCAGAGCCTGGCACAGGTCCCAGATAAGACGGGGTGAGGAAGTGGCTCATTATTTGGTCACGGTCTCACCACTGCACGTGACGCATGTCACGTGACGCATCTCTGGATCTCTCCTAAATCAATACACACTTGCATCTCAATAATCTCTCTGTTATTCCTCTCCTTCTCTCACTTCCTTCTCAAAGCGCATCGGAGGAGAACGTCCACGGCTCCTCCCCCTTGATCTTCTCCTCCAATGCGCTTCGAGAAAGGAAGTGATGAGAGAGGGAGTGTGAGGATGAGTCAGTAGTCATCAGTGTCTGAAGGTGTGGAAGTGATGCGAGGTCTCGGGGGAACAGGATGTCTCCTGTCTCCTCTCCTGTTTGCTCCAGCGCCACCACAGTTGTTAATCTGTGTAGAGGATGTCTCCTGTCTCCTCTCCTGTTTGCTCCAGCTCCACCACAGTTGTTAATCTGTGTAGAGAGATTCTGAAAGGATCCAGTTAAATCAACCCTTGATTTCTCTCAGCGGCAGCTCCTAACTTTTGATGAATCGGTGAGACAGTTTTGCGAATCTTTGGGAGGAGGAGGAGGAGGAAGCATTAAACCAGTTTAAAAAGTCTGATCTGCCTCGATCACGGGACATCTTTTGGGATGTGGGGTGGGGCGGGGCTAATGAACACAGTGCTAATGTCAGGTGTGTGTGTGTGTGTGTGTGTGTGTGTGTGTGTGTGTGTGTGTTACCAGCCTACAGCCCACAGTCAACTCCCTGGATCTAATCTACTGTGATCCATATGCATGAGCCCACTGCCCCGTGCTACACACACACACACACACACACACACACACACAGACCTCTCAGATTGAGGTCAACCTTCCTTTGGAGATGCTACGGCATGGTGATGGAGGGAGGATTCGTACACCTTCAGCCCAGGGCGTGATCCATTCTCTTCTCCATTCTCTCTATCTCTCCATTCTCTCTATCTCTCCCTTCTCTCTATCTCTCCATTCTCTTCTCCCTTCTCTCCATTCTCTCTATCTCTCCCTTCTCTCTATCTCTCCATTCTCTCTATCTCTCCATTCCGCTCTATCCATCACGACTGTCTCAGACTGCTGTCTACCCCACAGATCACCTGACACATCCTATGAGTTCTTTTAGATGGAACACTCATATTCACGTTCACTGTCTCTGTCTCCAAGCCATGGAGCTAGAATTAGCACACAATGCTAATTCCCAAAACGTCCAATTAGAACTTCCAGTAGCAGATGAGGGTAGAGAGCTCAGCCTCTCAGTCTCCCCGGCCTACATCCACCCATACCGCACAGAGCAGTGCATTGTGGGGCCGGTTCATCTGGACACGTGCATCTTAAATGGAGACTTTCTGTTGAAAATAGTATTTAATAATAATAGGTTTAATATTTAGGTTAATATGGTTTAATCTGTGTCCAGACTTTAAGGTCCACTTTTCTGTGTGGCTCAGCTGCTAAAGTTTTGATGTGTGTATTTGATAGCATTCCTCATTCCATTCCAATGAGCCCCGTCCTCGTTTTCTACCTCCGCCAGCCTCTCATCCTTCTTGTTGCTAGTGCCATGGAGGCAGACATCAGAGGCTCCTTGGAATGCAGGGAACGGGATGAGGATTGGCATCAAACACAAACACATCATCCCATTCCATGCATTACAATGAGCTTGTCCCCCTGATTTTTACCTCCATCAGCCTCCCACCACCAGCCTCCATCAGCCTTTACTGGTTTACCTCCACCAGCCTCTACTGTCACAATGTCCTGTGTATTCCTGTGTGTGTGTGTGTGTGTGTGTGTGTGTGTGTGTGTGTGTGTGTGTGTGTGCGTGCGTGCATGTGCGTGTGTGTGTGTGTAGTTTCAGAGTCCTATCCCCCTCTATCCTCTTTAAGGGTGAATAGGAGTCTTTTCAAAAGCTGAATGGTTCTGAATGCGTTTCTGAATGTGGAATATGAGGCTCGGGGAAAACAGGATTTTTAACGGGGAACGGATGTAAACAAACCGTATTGATGTAGAAAGGCAGAGATGCAAAGAAAGGCATTCTGGGATGTGGGGATTGAATGGTGGATGGGGATAAACCCTTTCTCTTAAGAGATTGCTCATCGTGTGACTGTAATGGGCCTGGCTAATCTGCTTCTTCCTTTAGCTGGAGATGTGTGTGTGTGTGTGTGTGTGTCGGGGGGGGGGGGGATGGGGGAACGGGGGGACGGGGGGGTTAGGAACGCTCGGCTCCTTCCTGTTTTGAGTAACTTAATCTGGGATCGGGACCCTACCCTGCCTAACCCTCCCACCCCTCTCTAACCCTCCCACCCCTCTCTAACCCCCACTTAACGAGGCCCAAAGTCTACATCCCCAATAACTAGCCTTTGTGAGACCCCCCCCCACCCAGCCTAGCATGTGATGTTTATGTGCCTCCATGGGGTGGGGGACTGTACCCCCATGGCCCGGGGGGGGGGGGGACTGTACCCCATGGCCCGGAGGGGGGGGGCTGTACCCCATGGGCGGGGGGACGACGACTGTACCCCATGGCCCAGGGGGGGACTGTACCCCCATGGCTCGTTGCGTCATGTCTATATTTCCGACCCACCCCCCACCCCCACCCCTCCCCCCCTCGTATCCCCTTACTGACCCGGTCTCCTCTCTCCACTCCTCAGATGACAGTGAGACCCCCGGACCCCCGGCTGGCCCCCCGCTACGAAGAGGTGGAGAGACAGTATGCCTCCCTGCCCAGGTAACCCTCTCTCTCTCTCTCTCTCTCTCTCTCTATATCTATCTCCTCTCCTCTCCTCTCCCTCTCCCTCTCCTCTCTCCCGTGACTAAACGTCTATAGAACCCCCAGAGAGAAGGAAGGGGGGAGGTGGGCTCCCTCCCTCCCTCCCTCCCTCCCTCCTTCTAGTAGTGCTGAATAATCCTCTTTAAAGCTTATAATTAAATCTGGAGTGTCTGCCTTCCGAGGCCCCACTCCTCTCATCCTGGGAACTCACCTGATCCTCTCCCTGGAGACCATGGACCCAGACACGGGGGGGGCGGGGGGGGTAAACTGATCTCTACCCCAGATCTCTCGACAGGAGCCCGGTTACACTGTCATAGTCACACTGACCACCCTCACTATCGCTTAGGCCCTGGCCACCCCCTCTCTCTCTCTCTCTCTATCTCTATCTCTATCTCTATCTCTATCTCTATCTCTATCTCTATCTCTCTCTCTCTCTCTCTCTCTATCTCTATCTCTCTCTTTCTCTCTCTCTATCTATCTCTCTCTCCACCCCTCCCTCCCTCCCTCCCTCCCTTCTCTGTGTGTGTCTTCTGTGTTTACTGTGTCCAGCCAACCGTGCGCCACCACCATCCCAAGCAAACAAACAAGTGTGTGTGTGTGTGTGTGTGTGTGTGTGTGTGTGTGTGTGTGTGTGTGTGTGTGTGGAAGAGGACATGAGTTTTAGGCGTTAGAAAGTTTTACAGCCCTGTTTCCCACCCCGGACTGTGTAAACATGATGAGGGGGGTGGGTGTCACAGCGGATGGGTTTGGCAGATGTGTGTGTGTGTGTGTGTGTGTGTGTGTGTGTGTGCCTGGTCCTGGCATCTGAAAGTGAGGAGAGTGGGAACTGTGGAGAGTGCAGATTGCTCCACCTTATGAAACCATAATCCTGTGTCCTGACTCCGCCCAGAATAGACCGACCAGAAACCCCCTCGTCAGAGGAGACTGGCTGGAGGTCCCAGAGAGGATCCTGTACCACCGCACCGCTAAAATAGAACATGACCTAGCCTTAGCCTAGCCTAGCATGTGATGTTTAACGTGACCTAGCCTTAGCCTAGCATGTGATGTTTAACGTGACCTAGCCTTAGCCTAGCCTAGCATGTGATGTTTAACGTGACCTAGCCTTAGCCTAGCCTAGCATGTGATGTTTAACGTGACCTAGCCTTAGCCTAGCCTAGCATGTGATGTTTAACGTGACCTAGCCTTAGCCTAGCCTAGCATGTGATGTTTAACATGACCTAGCCTTAGCCTAGCCTAGCATGTGATGTTTAACGTGACCTAGCCTTAGCCTAGCCTACCAGTGTTTATCTCCCTGGACCCTCCAGCATCAGTACTGCGTTTTGAACCGTAGCAGAATCAGCTCCTGATTCTGAACATGTTTGTAGAACTTAAAAACGAAGCATGAAAACATCCTAGGGCACTCTCTCCTCTCTCTCTGTCTCTCCACTCTCTCCTCTCTCTCTGTCTCTCTCTCTCTCACTCACACACACACACACACACACACACACACACACACACACACACTCACGCACACACTCACACGCACACGCTCACACACACTCACACGCACACGCTCACACACACTCACACACACACACACACACACACACACACACTCACACACACACACACACACACATACACACACTCAATTAAAGCCATTACCAAAAGAAAGCACGGGGTCGTTTAAAGCGCAGCCCCCCCCCAACCCCCGGAGGTTATCCAATCAGAGCAGGCAGTCACCTCATCCTGTAGCTGATTGGATTAGCAGGCCCAGTCAAAAGTTCCTGCCTGGTTTTGGCAGTCCCTTTCACATCCTCCTTAGACTGAGAATTGAGTGATTAATGCGCAGATGGTGTGTGTGTGTGTGTGTGTGTGTGTGTGTGTGTGTGTGTGTAGTTGGGGGTTGGAGGACAGGGGGTAGTATCTCTCTTTCTTGCTTGTTCATTCTCTCTCTCTGCTGGGGTGTGGAGGGTCTCCCTCTGTTTCTCTCATTCTTTCAATTGTCTCTCTCTCTCCCCCTCTCCATCCATCCCTCCCTCCCTCATTTCCCATCACTCCCTGACCGCAGACAGACCACTCAGCCAAACACAGGTCTTTTCCAGGACCCTCCCCTGCCAACACAATCTCCCCATTGTCTCCTAGAGGACCATCAAGGCTGCGTTTGTGTTCCCTAACCTGGGGGGTCCCGCTGGAGGACCCTCTTGACCGACTGGACCAAGAGAGAGAGAGAGAGTGTGTGAGTGTGTGTGAGTGTGTGTGTGTGTGTGTGTGTGTGTGTGTGTGTGTGTGTGTGTGTGAGACGTGTGTGTGTGTGTGTGTGTGTGAGACGTGTGTGTGCGCGCATATTACGTGTGGGTGTGGGTGTGTGTGAGTGAGAGAGAGAGAGAGAGAGGGTTTCTGAAACATGAGTGAAGAGGCTTGCACAGGGAGAACAGCAGCTAAGCTAAGACAAACCAAAGGCCTGGGGTCACTCAGTTCTCAGGGTTGTGATCAGCAGTGTGTCTCAGAGAGCATTGGGATGAAAGGGAAGGGAAAGCGTTGTCTTCAACATATATTGTTTTTTTATTTCATTAATTGAACCTGTATTCAACCAGGTAAGAGCCTAGATTTTAGTGTGTATATACAGTTAGGTCCGGAAATATTTGGACAGTGACACAATTTTCATAATTTTGTCTCTGTACATCACTACAATGGATTTGAAATGACACAATCGAGATGCAATTGAAGGGCAGACTTTCAGCTTTAATTCAAGGGGTTGAACAAAAATACCGTATGAAACCGCCACCTTCACCATGAGAAGGTGTACAGGTGTTCCACCACCTCCACCATGAGAAGGTGTACAGGTGTTCCTCCACCATGAGAAGGTGTACAGGTGTTCCACCACCTCCACCATGAGAAGGTGTACAGGTGTTCCACCACCATGAGAAGGTGTACAGGTGTTCCACCACCTCCACCATGAGAAGGTGTACAGGTGTTCCTCCACCATGAGAAGGTGTACAGGTGTTCCACCACCTCCACCATGAGAAGGTGTACAGGTGTTCCACCACCATGAGAAGGTGTACAGGTGTTCCTCCACCATGAGAAGGTGTACAGGTGTTCCTCCACCATGAGAAGGTGTAGAGGTGTTCCTAATAAAGTGTTCAGTGAGTGTAGATATACTGTGTATATATAAAGTGCTCAGTGAGTGTAGATATACTGTGTATATATATATATATATATTCTAACTGTAGAAACGGCTCCAACAGTGTTGATTTGGGATTCTAAAGATTCTCGGATATTCTCAGCTGTTCTGGAACACAGTGTCTGTCTCTCTGCACCTTTCCCTCCTGACGTAGAGATGTTGACAATTACGGAGCTGAACATCTGGAGATGCCTAGCCGTCTGAATCCCTGCTTCCTCCACCATGAGAAGGTGTACAGGTGCTGAACATCTGGAGATGCCTAGCCGTCTGAATCCCTGCTTCCTCCACCATGAGAAGGTGTACAGGAGCTGAACATCTGGAGATGCCCTAGCCGTCTGAATCCCTGCTTCCTCCACCATGAGAAGGTGTACAGGTGTTCCACCACCTC
>NW_028152351.1:0-12500 GCF_951799395.1 Argentina silus | reverse complement strand
CACTCTGATTGGCTACAAATTTAAGCATCATCATTGATGCATTTTTGGTGAATAAAGTCACCCTTGGCACTCGAGAATGTTGACAGTTTAGGCGACTTTATTCACCCTCGGCGCTGAAGGAGTTAAAAGTCTATTAGGTCTTTTCCTTGTGGACCTCTTGTGTAAACTTGAAATATTGCTGTAAGTGTTGCCAACTTCAGCTCACATGATATTATAGCCACAGTCTGACATCGCACCCCATGAAGTATCTGTCCTGTTTCTACCTACACATCTTTAACACCCTAGGAACCCGACACCAACTGCACACACACACACACACATACACACACCCTCCCCCCCCCCCCCACACACACACTGCCAGCATTCCAATTATTCAGTAAGAGGAGCCAATGCGCTGAAAGGGACCAAGTGTGTGAAAACAGTGGGTACCAGAGGGGGGTCCCTGGCTCGTGGTCCTCACAGTGGGGCCAGACTCCCACAGGGGTGTTGATTTGGGACAGATCTGCCTGCTCCCAGGGCCCCAGGGCTGGGAGAGACCTGACTGCTCCCAGGGCCAGGGCCCCAGGGCTGGGACAGACCTGACTGCTCCCAGGGCCAGGGCCCCAGGGCTGGGACAGACCTGACTGCTCCCAGGGCCAGGGCCCCAGGGCTGGGAGAGACCTGACTGCTCCCAGGGCCAGGGCCCCAGGGCTGGGAGAGACCACAGGTCAGCCAGCCTTATATCTGACAGACAGGGAACCAACCACATAGCCTGTAGCTGCAGATTGTAGCAATGAGGCTAATCTAAAACTACAACAACTGGGAACAAGGAGCCTGAGGGCCCTCAGACTGCAGCGATGTGAGTGTTAGTGTTAGCGTTAGCTAACTAGCTAATAGAGGAATGGAATGGCCTGCTGGCAGAGTTCCCTGGTTGTCATCTGGTTGGAAGGAACGGGCATCTGGAGCAGCAGTTTGGCATGGCCGCTCAACTGAAATAGCATTAGAGTACTCTGGTTATAGCTTTGATGGGGGAATTTAAAGGGAATCTTGGCCAGAAACTGCTGGGTTGTGCCTTTGTAAGTGTGTGTGTCGGCCTGCAGTGATGAGAGGTTCATTTTAGTTTCATGGATGTTTCACACAGGAAAAGCAAACAATGAGTGTGTGGTGGTATTTGACTGAGCTGGGACGATCTGGTCCTTCAGTTGTATACACTTTAGATGTTTAAATGAGGGAGACATCCTATCATCAATGGTTCACATATTGAGCTGTTATTAAAAGTGTCATGTGATATGACCATAACCCATCCCCAAAACTTGAGGATCAAGTCACTTTGGTGGAGTTTAAACACTGGGTCGATGCAAATATCCCAGATGTGTGTAACTGTCACTAGGACAGCTGTTTTTAGTTCTGACGTTTGTGTTTCTATATGTAACTGTTGTCCTGTATGTGTGTCCACAGTTTGTTCAATGTTGTGTTTGTGTATGGAAGTTGTTTTGTCTGAACCTTTGTTCCCCCTGCTGCTGTTGAAACAAGTCAATGAGATTAACCTGTATAAATACCGTCAGAGTCAGATTATTAACACTCACTCCTGCCCTGTAGTCTGCACCTATTCATGTCTATGGAAGAGCACTTTGCAAGATTACATAACAAAAAAAAAGTCGATTTAGCCGTTTTTATTCAGCGGATAACAGCTCATTGAATCGGAAAACTCCGGCAGAATCCGACGAAGATTAATCAGCAACACAGGTGGCGTTTTGTGGCTTTCGTAGTTGCGACAGGAGGTTTTGTGCACGTTTGTTCTCGGAAGAGTTTGTGATTATTGAATCGCGATGCCTGGGATAAGAAACTACGTTAAGCGTGTCAAATCAGGTAAACACCGGGCTCTCAACCTGTCAATGTTTGTCACTGTGACTGATCATATTTGATTGTTGTCACCTAATACCTCATTTCAACGTTATTTGTGGTAGTGGCTCTGCTCATACGCACTCAAATGTAGAACTTTATTCGAAACGCATCGACATCAGAAATGCGACTTCAGTCATTTTCATGATGAAAGAAACTGTCCTAATTCTCTGTGTCTAGATTTGTTCATCCCAAGAAATGTACTCTGCACAAAATCTGCTGTATAATGTGCATGACCTCTTCTGTCCTTCTTTTTTACAGTTATTCATCCATTCCCTTTCATACTCGTTGGATGAATTCCTCAATTTAATTAACGCCACTAAATCTGTATCTGATAACATCCCCCCAGCGACTAACCACCGCGGTGCCTCTCTCTTCCAGCTCTAAAGCGGTCGTTTGAGGTCGAGGAGGCAGACGCGTCCACCAACCCCTCCCCCCTGTCTCGCCGGACGGCCAACCCTCTCCGCTCCTCCACCTCCTCCACCTCCAGCCAACGCAGCTACCACGACATGACCTCCCGCACCGCCTCCGACTACTCCGTCTCCCGCTCCGCCTCCGAGTGCTCCAACCCCCGCTCCCCCAAGAGCAGCCTGCGACGCCTGGAGCTGTCCGGAGGAGGGGGGGGGATCCGCGGGGGGGCCCCAGACACGATGTCGTCTTCCCGCCGAGCCGAGATCTCCATCGAGGTGTCCTCCAAGCAGGTGGACAGCTCTCCCAGCCCCGGCATCGCCCGCTTCGGCCTGCGGAGGCCCGAGGCCCAGGCACTGGGCGGCCGGGCCACCACCGCCCCCCCCGAAGGCTCCTCTGGCGCGACCTCCTCCAGCTCCGTCCACAGGCGGGCAGAGATCACCCTTTCCCGCCCCCATGAGGCCCCCGCGCCCCCCCGGAGGGTGGACTCCCAGCCTAACCCTAACCCCCCGCCGACCACCCGGATCCCTGACCCCGCTCAGAGGAGGGCCGAGGCCCCCCCGTCCCCCTCTCCTGGTCAGGAGGTGCCCCCCCCCACCAGGAGGCCAGAGATGCCCGTGTTCAGGCAGCCGGAGGTGGGAGCAGCCCCGGTCAGGGTGGTGGAGAACCACCACGCACCCCCGGCCCCCAGCGCCCCTCTGCCCAGCCTGGGGGAGACTAGGAGTGAGAGGACCCAGCCCCCGGTCGCAGAGACCCCCATCTTCAGACCCACAGAGAGTAAGTCAAGTCTATTTCAACTCTCTGTCTGTACATTTCACACACACTGCTGTCTGTTCAGAGAAAACCACAACGTAGCACAGACTGGTGGCTACCAACTGTGGCTCAGGTTGTGGGTTTGATTCCTGCTGGGACCATCTATACTGAAATGTACGCACTCACTGCAATGTAAGTCGCTTTGGATGAAAGCGTCAGCTAAATGGCAGATATATATTATAGAACGGTGTTGCTTAAAGTTGAGTGGTTTCATTTGTTTGCAGCTGAGATGGTTTGAGCTGTTTGATCTATAGGAGTAAAAGCAGCTTGTCTGATATGGTTTCAAAGACTCACAGTGAATATTTTGCTTCATTGTCAATGCGAAAATCACGTGGCAGTCCTTCTTTTATGGTGTCCAGACGTGTCCATTTCTGTCTGGACTTTTGCAAGGCAGCTGCAGTTCAGCTCCAGTCCCATAAAAGCAGCGTGTTTCCTGATGTGCAGAGCGCTACTTGTCTGGATGTCTGGGTATATAGGTCACAGTCGTGATGAGAAACCCAGCAGGACGGAGGGGGAGAGGGGGAGAGAACGGGCTCGGTGGAGCACCGCTGGACCGTGATATCCCTCAGATGAGGCAGAGCGACGGTGAAACCTAACACACTGCGTGGTTCTTTCAGCGTTGCGGTTTTTCCCCTCAGAAAAGGGAACTTTTTAACTCACAACTGCCAAAATATTCCGGAACTCTCACCACCTAGAGTGTTCCAAGTGTTCTAAGTGTCCCTCCGAATTACCTCTTCACCCCCTGTACTAACCCTAACCCTAACCCTAGAGACCTCTTCACCCCCACTACCCCCCTGTACTAACCCTAACCCTAGAGACCTCTTCACCCCCACTACCCCCCTGTACTAACCCTAACCCTAGAGACCTCTTCACCCTCACCACCCCCCTGTACTAACCCTAACCCTAAAGACCTCTTCACTCCCACCACCCCCCTGTACTAACCCTAACCCTAGAGACCTCTTCATCCCCACTACCCCCCTGTACTAACCCTAACCCTAGAGACCTCTTCACTCCCACTACCCCCCTGTACTAACCCTAACCCTAGAGACCTCTTCACCCCCACTACCCCCCTGTACTAACCCTAACCCTAACCCTAGAGACCTCTTCACCCCCACTACCCCCCTGTACTAACCCTAACCCTAAAGACCTCTTCACTCCCACTACCCCCCTGTACTAACCCTAACCCCAACCCTAGAGACCTCTTCACCCCCACTACCCCCCTGTACTAACCCTAACCCTAGAGACCTCTTCACCCCCACTACCCCCCTGTACTAACCCTAACCCCAACCCTAGAGACCTCTTCACCCCCACTACCCCCCTGTACTAACCCTAACCCTAGAGACCTCTTCACCCCCACTACCCCCCTGTACTAACCCTAACCCTAGAGACCTCTTCACTCCCACTACCCCCCTGTACTAACCCTAACCCTAAAGACCTCTTCACCCCCACTACCCCCCTGTACTAACCCTAACCCTAGAGACCTAGCAACAACCCTTTGATTGGCTACAAAATGAAGCATCATCATTGATGCATTTTCAGGTGAATAAAGTCACCCGTGGCACTCAAGAATGTTGACAGTTTGGGCGACTTTATTCACCCTCGCCACTGAATGAGATACAGGATGTAACGTACAGTACCAGTCAAAGGTCTGGACACACCTTGCCAAGAGTGTGCAAAGCTGTCATCAAAGCAAAAGGTGGCTACTTTGAAGAATCTAAAATATAAAACATATTCTGGTTTGTTTAACACTTTTTTGTTTACTACATAATTCCATATGTGTTCCTTCATAGTTTTGATGTCTTCAATATTAATCTACAATGTAGAAAATAATAAAAAAAATAAAGAAAAACCATTGAATGAGAAGGTGTGTCCAAACCTCTGACTGGTCCTGTGTATATATATATATATGGTCCTGTGTATATCATGTATGTACGTTTGACTGGTCCTGTGTATATCATGTATGTATTAAGACTTCTTTTGAAGTCGTCCCGGAAGCCAGAATCTGGTCTCGCGGCGACAGTTTGTCTCGGTGCGATGGTCAAGTGACTGTTGCATCCCATAGTCGTTAGCGAACTCTCGTGTGTATTTCTTCCTTAGGGTCAGGGTCAGGGTTAGGGTCAGGGTTTGGGTTAGTGTCAGGGTTTGGGTTAGGGTCAGGGTTTGGGTTAGGGTCAGGGTTTGGGTTAGGGTTAGGGTTTGGGTTAGGGTTACGGTTAGGGTCAGGGTCAGGGTTAGGGTCAGGGTTAGGGTCAGGGTTAGGGTCAGTATAATGTCTTGCAGTGTACCGTAGATGGGTCTTTCCTCATCCCGGCCTAGCCTGACTAATGCTAGCCTGACTAAGCTGTGACTAATGTTTGAAATGTGGTGTGTTGACACGGGTTTATATAAAGCACTGGGATCCAGGAAGAAACAGATTCGTTTTTTCTGTGTCTCATATTTTGGGTTTTCTGAGTAAAAGTAGTGTTAAGACTGACTCATCCCTGTGGTGAGAAGCCGTGTACCAAAAACCGTGACTCATGATGAAAAGCAAACCAAAACTCGCCGGCCATCCAGTGAGGGATTTGTAATGATGTGTTATTTTTGTTTAAAATGAGCTTTTTCCCCTCAACCGCCTCAGATGATGTGACCATTTCTACCTCAACTATTTCAGCCTCAAGTGCATGAATGAGGTCATCAGAATACTAGAATACCAATGATGTCATATTTACGTTGCTGGGGCTTTCTGTCTCTCTCTCTCTCTCTCTCTCCCTCCCTCCCATCACCCCTTCTCTCTCTCTTTCCTTCTCTCTCTCATTACAAGTTTCCCAGTGGTCTTGGCTCAGGCCTGTCTCCTGCTGAGAGAAGACCATGGTGGAGTTATTGATGTGATGATGTCAGATTTAGCAAACCACATGACCCCCCCCCCCCCCCCCCCCCCTGACCTTGAAGTGTTACCAAGGTAACTCTCTCTCCTCTAAAACGTACATCCATGAAGAACATCAGATTTGTCTGAGGGCGGGACGCTTAATGGCGTAGCACACTAATGTGCTTACCACGTAATCGCAAGGTTCCTGGTTCGATTCCGACCCTCGACCTATCTTGCATGTCATCCCTCCTCTCTCTCTCCCATCCTTCCTGTCAATCTCTACTGTCTCTATCCCAATAAAGCAGAAATGCCCTAAAAACATATTTAAAAATAATAGTACTAATTGTCTGAAACTGTTTGGGTCGTCTTTCTCTGAGGCGACACTGGGGGTCAAACTTGAATGTTACAGTTTAACTGGACAGTTTCCGTCCGTTATTGTGAGTGGAGCTCATAACACCTTATTTTATTGGTAATAATATTTTTTATTGCGTTAACATTGCTGGCTGTTGTTGATCGATTGTGGTATTGTTGAAGACGTTAGTTAGCTTGCCCCAAGCATTTCGTTACGTAGAAAACCCAGTATCCCATGTAATGACAAATACGACTGAGTTGAAAAACAAGGCAGTTGTGCTGCAGGCTTCGCTGCTGAGTTTAGCTCCAGCCGGGCGGAAGCAGCTGGTAGGTGTGACATTCCAAATCTGGAGTCCATGAACGGGCCGCGTAAAAATAGAAACCCTTCAATTTTGATATTTTACTGTGTGCCGCCTGCCAGGGCGCCCTCCCTCTGGTCTGCAGGGCTGTAAGGGCTCTGCTAGGCTACAGGCAGGCCCTGGCTCTGCTAGGCTAGGCTAGGCTACAGGCAGGCCATGGCTCTGCTAGGCTAGGTTACAGGCAGGCCCTGGCTCTGCTAGGCTAGGCTAGGCTACAGGCAGGCCCTGGCTCTGCTAGGCTAGGTTACAGGCAGGCCCTGGCTCTGCTAGGCTAGGCTAGGCTACAGGCAGGCCCTGGCTCTGCTAGGCTAGGTTACAGGCAGGCCATGGCTCTGCTAGGCTAGGCTAGGCTACAGGCAGGCCCTGGCTCTGCTAGGCTAGGTTACAGGCAGGCCATGGCTCTGCTAGGCTAGGTTACAGGCAGGCCCTGGCTCGGCTCGGCTAGGCTAGGATACAGGCAGGCCATGGTTGCTAAGGCTAGGCTAAGCTACAGGCAGACCATGTCTAGGCTAGGCTATACGGGCTCTGCTAGGCTAGGCTACAGGCAGGCACCTTGTTGACTGCTGTTGATGGGCGTTTCATCACTGCCACATGTGCAAAGCCTGGCGCTAACAGCCTCCCAATGGGCTGAAACACTCAGCGTCACTCAGCTCTACCCTGGTGAAATCTCTCCCACAAGAATCCTTTCAAAAGAAGCTATCGAGGAGATGCTCATCCCAGAGAGGAGTGTGTGTGTGTGTGTGTGTGTGTGTGTCATGGTCATACTGCTCATCCTGGCTTTACTCATCAGTTAATTGTCCTCTACTTCTCAGGCTGAAGAGGGACCCAGACATGGAGACAGTGTGACATGTTTACAGATATCATTAGAGAGAGAATACGCATGACGGAGAGGGAGGGAGGGAGGGAGGGAGAGGGAGGGTTAGAGAGGAGCAGGCCTTGTCGTCTGCCACATTTGGGTTGGATTACAGCCCCTGCTCAATCCCCTGTGTGGAGAAACGAAGGGATGGAGGGAGAGAGAGACACACACACACACACGGAGGAGGAGGGGTTTAGAGGGGGTGAACTGTGAAATGAAGGGAGGGAGGGAGAGAGAGAGAGAGACACACAGAGGAGGAGGGGTTTAGAGGGGGTGAACTGTGAAATGAAGGGAGGGAGGGAGAGAGAGAGAGAGAGAGAGAGACACACACACAGAGGAGGGGTTTATAGGGGGTGAACTGTGAAATGAAGGGAGGGAGGGAGGGAGAGAGAGACACACACACACAGAGGAGGAGGGGTTTAGAGGGGGTGAACTGTGAAATGAAGGGAGGGAGGGAGGGAGGGAGAGACACACACACACACGGAGGAGGAGGGGTTTATAGGGGGTGAACTGTGAAATGAAGGGAGGGAGGGAGAGAGAGAGACACACACACACAGAGGAGGAGGAGGGGTTTATAGGGGGTGAACTGTGAAATGAAGGGAGGGAGGGAGAGAGAGAGACACACACACACAGAGGAGGAGGAGGGGTTTATAGGGGGTGAACTGCAGCTATAACTGGGCCAAATGGCTTCCTGATTTCCTGTAAACGCGAGCAGGGAAAACAACAGTCTGACACACACACACACACACACACACACACACACACACACACACATGCTAGTATGAGCACACACTAGCAGGGAAAACAAGTGGGGAATCACCTTTGACCTCCAGTCCGCTGGGAGGGAAGCCAGCCTGCTGAACTGCGGGGCTGCTGAGGTCATCTGCAGGTTTGATTTGGACTGTGGGTAAACGTGTTTTCAGTCACCGCGACTGAACTACGGATCCTTGGCGGCTCAGACTGATCCTTTCAGTCATCCATTTTGTCCTGCTTCAACCCCTGATTTCAGCCACTGATTTCAACACTCGGATGATGATTTTCAGAATTAGATGATTTGAGATCAGTCATCACGATGTGGTGAACTCAGTGTTGGAGTCACTGTGTGTTTGTGTGTCTCTTGGTGTGTGTGTGTGTGTGTGTGTGTGTGTGTGTGTGGATGGGTGTTATTTGCCTGCAGGGACGAGGAGTCCTGTTAGCCCCTTTTCCTTTCAGTGTAAGCCTTGGGCCCTGGGGATGAACACACTGACAACATTGTCGAGTAACAAGGGCCTTTTCATGGCACAGGTGTCCTATAACACAGTTATAACACAGTCATTACACAGTCGTAGTTGGTGTCATGATGAGTGTGTGCAACACCAGGTTGTGGGGATTGAATGGTGTGTGTCTGACTGTTAGCATCGCTACGCTAATAGTCGCTAAGCGTCCTCTGCGTTAGCAAAAGCAACGGTGGCTAAGTAGAGGTTTCTGTTTTACTGCTGTGGCTCTTCAACAGGAAATGATTTCATGTATGTACTTCATTAATTCTCTCTCTCTCTGTCTCTCTCTCTCTCTCTCTGTCTCTCTCTCTCTCTCTCTGACTCTCTCTTCCTCTCTCTCTCTCTTCCTCTCTCTCTCTCTTTCTCTCTCTCCCCCCCCCTCCCTCCCTCCCTCCTTTGTGTTTCCTGTTGCTTGACCTTGCTCTAGTTTCTCTTGGCTGCCGGCAGTGAAGCGTACAGCAGAACCAAGCCAGGGTCCACAGACACACACAGACACACACACACACACACACACACACACAGACACACAGACACACACACACACACACACGCTTGTAGCTCTCAGGTGCTG
Source organism: Argentina silus (assembly GCF_951799395.1). Taxonomy (NCBI): domain Eukaryota; kingdom Metazoa; phylum Chordata; class Actinopteri; order Argentiniformes; family Argentinidae; genus Argentina; species Argentina silus. The sequence goes on along the minus strand of NW_028152351.1, from coordinate 3,160 downwards.
TATAACACACAGTACTGACAGACAGGAGGTGTCAGGGGAAGGAGAGAAGCACAAGCACACAGACGTGCTGAAATCAGTGTGTGTGTGTGTGCGCGTGTCTCTGTGCGTCTCTGTCTGCGTGTGTGTGTGTGTATCTCACCTCAAGGTATAACTAGCTGATACCATGTTGCTGTAGCGTTTGGTGCCTGCAACGTGATGGACCAGGTAATGAAGTAAGGAAGGTGTCGACCTCCTTAGACGAGACAATTAGAGAAACTCTTGACCCCGACCCTAACCCTAGCCCTAGCCCAGAGTACAGCTGGGCAACACATACATGACCCCGTTTCCCAAGTCACTGACCCTCTCCTTACAAACTGGTGACCTCTGCTGACGCCAGGAAGCAATTCATATTGCGTGTTAGTCATAGGAGAGCCTCTTGAAGGCATGGGAATTGCTTCCTGTGCTGTTTAATATTGTGTAATTGACCTTTAGAATGGAGACCTTTAAATAGGCTAAATGTGAATGGAATAAGATGGACTTGTTTTCGGGAACAAGCAGCCTTTGAGGAAACGGAGCGTAGCCACATTAGAGGGTGGCGCTCTGATAGCTGACTTGGACTGAATACCTTTTGTTTGGGACCCCACACTAACATGAGGTCATGCAGGGTGACACTAACATGTGGTCATGCAGGGTGACACTAACATGTGGTCATGCAGGGTGACACTAACATGTGGTCATGCAGGGTGACACTGTGACATGTGGTCATGCAGGGTGACACTGTGACAGAAAGGAACAGAGTTGTAAATTGTGAGTGCTACTTCAAGCTTGTTGCTTCTCCTTGTGTTGCATTATGAAAGGTCTTTGAGTTCAGCTGTGTGTGTGCGCGGGCGTGTGCGTGTGTGTGTGTGTGTGTGTTTGACTGTCTTGGGTGTAAGAGGTCAGTGGAGTAGGAGGACATTCCTGTGGAGAGAGGGGAGGGGATGGGGGGCGGGGGAGGAGGGGAGAGAGAGAGAGGGGAGGGGATGGGGGGCGGGGGAGGAGGGGAGAGAGAGAGAGGGGAGGGGATGGGGGGCGGGGGAGGAGGGGAGAGAGGGGAGGGGATGGGGGGCGGGGGAGGAGGGGAGAGAGAGAGAGAGAGGGGAGGGGATGGGGGGCGGGGGAGGAGGGGAGAGAGGGGAGGGGATGGGGGGCGGGGGAGGAGGGGAGAGAGGGGAGGGGAGGGGATGGGGGGCGGGGGAGGAGGGGAGAGAGAGAGAGGGGAGGGGATGGGCGGGGGAGGAGGGGAGAGAGAGAGAGGGAGGGGATGGGGGGCGGGGGAGGAGGGGAGGGGAGGGGAGGGGATGGGGGGCGGGGGAGGAGGGGAGAGAGAGGGAGGGGAGGGGAGGGGAGGGGATGGGGGAGGAGGGGAGAGAGGGGAGGGGATGGGGGGCGGGGGAGGAGGGGAGAGAGAGAGAGATTCTAGTACTGCTCTCTTAGTCTATTGTGTCTCACTCATATTCCTCTCTGGTCACATTGAGGTCCTGTAAGGGTCAAAGGTCAAGCCAGGACCCCTTCTGTAAGCTCTTGTGAGACACTGAACGTCAAATCAAATGTAAGGGTCAAAGGTCAAGCCAGGAGCCCTTCTGTAAGCTCTCGTGAGACACTGAACACAGTCGTCAAATCAAATGTTGGCCACTGCAAGTAGCACTGTTAGCCTGTTAGCCTGTTAGCCTTCAGGCAAACAATGCTTACTTATGATGGGAATTACCCCCGGACCAGAACTATGAGAAGACGCTTTGACGAGGACTAGCTGGAGGCTAATGGGATGACTGATCAGAGCTAGCGATCGGCCTGGGTGACCCAGTCGTCTGCGAGGAGAAGCTTTGGGGTCTTGTGATGGTGTAGCAGCTGATTTGGACAAGCTTGTTCTCTCTCACTCCGACATAAAGGGCCATTGATGAGGGGTGAAGGGATGGACGGAGGTCAGGACCTTGTGCGTGTCACAAGGGACAGACATGTTTTCAGCCATTAACCATTTAGCGTGTGTGTGTGTGTGTGTGTGTGTGTGTGTGTGTGTGTGTGTGTGAGAGAGAGAAATCTTAGCCAGCTCCCTCCTTCAACTGTGTTATCTCCACAATATGTGTGTGTGTGTGTGTGTGTGTGTGTGTGTGTGTGTGTTATACAGGACTGCGTCCATGTCACCAGCTGTGTCCCTGTGTGTATGAAATCCACACAATATTGCAGGACACTATCATATATTGAAGCCATACTGCATATATGGCAACATTTTGGCTGATGTTTTTTAGCTTATTAGCAATCATTTGACGTACAGCCCCCAAATGATGAGATGCAGGCTAGGCTAGCTATCATTGCTTCTGCTTGTAGGAAACTCCTAGATATCAAAGACTCTTACCACTATCCATAATAGAAGAACATGCTATTTAAATGATTTATTTGCTGTGCTGTCTTTACCATGGGTACACTTGGTAAAGACAGCATGGGTACCATGGGTACACTTGGTAAAGACAGCATGGGTACCATGGGTACACTTGGTAAAGACAGCATGGGTACCATGGGTACACTTGGTAAAGACAGCATGGGTACCATGGGTACACTTGGTAAAGACAGCACAGCAAATAAATCATTTGAAATAGCATATGTTTCCATTCCTGAGGACTGGCACCAGAAAGGTCCATAATTGTATTGAATGTACTATTATTGCTCTTCTGTGCTGCTCTTCTTTTGAATAATGTTTTAACAGTTGCTGACAGAAGCATTTGCTCAAGTTTCATGGTGCTCATGAAACATGGTAGATGGTAGTCTAGGAAACAACCGTACCCTCGTGTGTCAACGTCTCTCTCCTGCTACAACACAACAGCAACATCCAGGTGCAGCTCTCCCAACCACCAGCAGGGGGTGCTGCTACACAGGTGTTTGTCTCCTAGTAACAGGTACAGTAGGCCGATCTAGGCAGGTATCCCCAGTGTCAATAACAAATAGCCTTTCACTTCTTTCAATGTCCTGACAAAACCACAAAAAACACAACAAATTTCTTTCCCACACGAAGTCCTTGATGATAACCTGGTGTCACCGTATGTCAACCCAAGCTGTCAACATCCTAGAGGGCCAAGGGTGACTTTATTCACCAAAAATGCATCAGTGATGTTAGTCAGTTAATTTTGTAGCCAATCAGAGTGTTGTT
>NW_028152352.1:95000-103000 GCF_951799395.1 Argentina silus | reverse complement strand
TCTGAACATCCACACACACACACACACACACACACACACACATATATATATATATATAAACTTACTATAATAAATAATGACATAATATTTCATACCAAAAGTGCTGATGTAAAAGGAAAAAGTGCTTAAATCCATCCTAAAGACACACTGTAAAACACACAAAATCTCTTATAAGTGCTAATTTTCAAAGTGCTAAAATACACCAAATACGCCATCTTGTTAACTGTGTGGGGGGGCTGTAGGAGTGAATCTATAGTGTTTTGATAATGTGTCTGGAGTATTACCATGATCTTTGCCATCCATTCTGTTGTGCATGTTGTTACATGTGTTTTCGTTTGTTCTGTAGGTGAGGAAGGTTTGATAAAGTCTGTCAGTCTCCTTATCTGTCTCATCATGCCAGCAGGGTAAGTGTGTGTTTTTATAGTCTCATCAGTGATCTCCTTATGATGTATGGCCTGAATGAGTTTGAAATATGTTTTGGCATCCTGTCTCGTGGCCTCATCTGGAGTTTCAGTTCTAGCTGATTGTGTGCTATGTGTTTGCCTGCTGGGTGTGTGTCTATATGTGTGTCTGTTGGCTAATGGTCTGTTCTGTCCTAGTGTAGCGAATGTTTGTCCTTTGAGTGTATGTCTGGATGGTGTTTTCCCTGCTCTACTAGAGAATTGGTGTGATGGTGCAATCGCAGAGTGGTGTATGTGTCTTGTCCTACCGTGGTGTGGTGGTCTAATGTGTGTATAGTTTAAACTCAATAAGGGCTGCATTCTAGGGGTAGGTAGTAATGCTGGTCTAATTCTATTCCTATCATGAGTGATCTCCCCCAATGTATTCAATGCAGCGGATCCACCTCTAACAGGAAACATAGTGTAGGTTCAATCCAAGGGTATCTGGGCAACAAACAGGCACACACTCAGTATAAGATAGATACCCGTCTGTTGCCCAGATAGGGTTCTTACCGCCTTGTATCTGCGTGCAGCGTCTACAGCTCCTCCGGGTCTCCAACTCCAGGGACAGGCGTGGTCTCTGTGGACTCAGGTCAGAAGGGTGAGTAATCCTTGTTGGGTCTTTGTGTTATTGTAGTAAGTGTATGAGGCCTGAGTTCCTTCGAGTAATCCTTCCCAGGAGCTAAGACTCCAAAAGTATTGAAAATGGAGGAGATGTTCTGGAGGTGTTCTTACCTGAACCCCCCTATAAGATTAAAACCTCACTTTTATTTGAATTAGTTTAAAAACTGGTTGGCGCCAAAGGAGGCCAAAACTATCAATCCTTAGAAAGAAACAAATTCACTGCATTGAAATATCCCTGACGTTTCGTAGTAAGTTCTACTTCCTCAGAGGGGGTTAGGGTTAGGGTTAGGGTTAGGGTTAGGATTAGGGTTAGGGTTAGGGAAGTTTATAGCTAGATTTAGGGTTAGGGTTAGGGTTAGGGTTAGGGTTAGGGTTTAGGGTTAGGGTTAGGGTTAGTGAGTTATTGTGGGAAAGACTGTTTTCATCAAGTTTGAAGCCATAGTTTTGGCGCGGCAGCCGTTTCTTTCATTTTGGGGCCTATGTGTTTTTCGACCTTGAAATCGCAAAAAATGCGCGAAAACATGGATTTGTCTCTCCTGCCGCGCACACACTTCCGATAGCTTGCGAAGGCCTAAAAAACACAAGCAGCCCTTGAGTTATTGTGGGAGAGACTGTTTTCATCAAGTTTGAAGCCTCAGTTTTAGCTGGACAGCCGTTTCTTTATTTTTGGGGTCTGTGTGTTTTTCGACATGGAAATGGCAAAATAGGCGCGAAAACATAGATTTGTCTCTCCTGCCGTGCACACACTTCCGATAGCTTGCGAAGGCCTAAAAAACACAAGCAGCCCGTGAGTTATTATGGGAGAGACTGTTTTCATCAAGTTTGAAGCCATAGTTTTGGCGTGGCAGCCGTTTCTTTCATTTTGGGGCCTATGTGTTTTTCGACCTTGAAATCGCAAAAAATGCGCGAAAACATGGATTTGTCTCTCCTGCCGCGCACACACTTCCGATAGCTTGCGAAGGCCTAAAAAACACAGCCGCCCTTGAGTTATTGTGGGAGAGACTGTTTTCATCAAGTTTGAAGCCTCAGTTTTAGCTGGACAGCCGTTTCTTTATTTTTGGGGTCTGTGTGTTTTTCGACCTGGAAATGGCAAAATAGGCGCGAAAACATAGATTTGTCTCTCCTGCCGCGCACACACTTCCGATAGCTTGCGAAGGCCTAAAAAACACAAGCAGCCCGTGAGTTATTATGGGAGAGACTGTTTTCATCAAGTTTGAAGCCATAGTTTTGGCGCGGCAGCCGTTTCTTTCATTTTGGGGCCTATGTGTTTTTCGACCTTGAAATCGCAAAAAAGGCGCGAAAACATGGATTTGTCTCTCCTGCCGCTAACACACTTCCGATAGCTTGCAAAGGCCTAAAAAACACAAGCCGCCCTTGAGTTATAGTGGGAGAGACTGTTTTCATCAAGTTTGAAGCCTCAGTTTTAGCTGGACAGCCGTTTCTTTATTTTTGGGGTATGTGTGTTTTGAATGAGGGTTGAGAATAGGGTTAGGGTTAGGGTTAGGGTTAGGGTTAGGGTTAAAGTTAGGGTTAAGGTTATGGTTATGGTTAGGGTTGTGGTTAGGGTTAGGGTTGGGGTTAGGGATAGGGATAGGGTTAGGGTCAGGGTTGATGTTAGGGTCAAGGTTAGGGTCAGGGTTAGGGATAGGGTTAAAGTTAGGGTTAGGGTTAGGGTTAGGGTTAGGGTTAAGGTCAGGGTTGGTGTCAAGGTCGGTGTGTGTTGTGTATGAATGAAGTCGGTTAATGTGTGTGTGTGTTTGTGCATGGTGGTCTGTCCGGATGGGAGAGAGGGCAGCCAATGTGCTGGTCTTGATTGTACGGAGGAAGCGTTTGGAATATCCTCTCTGTCTAAGTGCTTTAAATAAGGTTTGAATGGCTTCGTGCAAATGTGTCTGGGTGGAGGATATTCTATAGTAGCGTATGATTTGTGATTTTACTATGCCTTTGAATGTATGTTTTGGGTGGTAGCTGTGTTTATGTAATAGTGCATGTGTGTCTGTCGGTTTGAAGTAGACCTTAGTCAATAATGTTTTCTGTGTTGAATTGATCTGATTAAAATAAACTGTGGTGTCCAGGAAATTAATTTCTTGTGGGTGTATGCTGTGTTTGAGTTTTATAGACGAATGGTGCGAGTTTAAAATGTTTATGAATTCTGTGAATAAATCTATATGGTGTGGCCATGCTCCTATAATGTCATCTAGAAATCTGTAATAGAAACTGGGTTGGTGGGGGCATTTGGCTAGTGCCTCTCTCTCCCATTCGGACATGTATAAGTTGGCGTATGAGGGTGCATATCGTTGGCCCATGGCTGTTCCCTCTACCTGTAAATATTGTTTATCGTCAAAAGTGAAATTATTGCCTGTAAGACTAATCTCCAATAGTTGTAAGAGTTCAGTGTCGGGTCTATTCTTATCTGGGTGATTATGAAAGATATTCCTAACTGCATTTATTCCTGTGTGTGTATTTATGTTGGTGTATAAACTATCGATATCTATAGTGAATATGTAAGCCTGGGAGGGAACAACCATGGGTTGGATTTTGTGTAAGAAGTCGTAGGTGTCTTTCAGGTAGCTGGGGTGCTTGGTGGAGAGAGGGTTAAGATGATGGTCTATGTATTGTGCAATGTGGTATGATTCGCTGTTGCAGTCTGAAACTATCGGTCTACCAGGAGGAACTTCAAAGGGAATAGTCCAAGTCTCAGGTTCCTTATGAATTTTCGGAAGTAAGTAAAATTGTCTGGGTCTGGGGTCGTCCGGTCCGAATAAAAAGTCTCTTTGTTTTCGTGTAATGTATTTCTTTTCGTATATGGTCTGTATGACTTGTCGTAGTTGTGTTTGTGTCTGTTTTTGTATATTGTTGTCTATGTGTTTGTAATATCTAGTGTTTGATAATTGTCTGTTCGCTTCTAATAGGTATTGGTGTTTATCCATTATGACAATTTTGGAGCCTTTGTCTGCTGGTTTTATAATGATGTGTGGGTTACTTTTCAATGTGTGTATGGCGTTCCTTTCTGTTGCTGTAATATTGTCTGGCATGTCTGGTAGTATGTGATAGTTAGATAATGTATGTAGGTTTGTTCTAATCAGTTTCTGAATGTGTCTGTCTACTTGGCTGAGTTTAGGCTCCCAGGTGGAGGGGTAGGTGAGTGGTGTGTATTTGTGATTGGGTTGGTAGTCAAAATAGTCCAATAATTTGCATCGTCTGTGAAAGTGGTGAATGTCCCTTTGGAGTTCCTCCTGGTCATGTTTGTTGGGTCGAGGGATGAACGTCAACCCTCTCTCCAGTAGCTTGATCTGGGGTGCTGTGGGGTGAAAAGATTTAGAAAGATTTAAGATATTTGAGGGAGGAAAAGAATAAAGAGAAGGGGGAAGGGGGGAGGTTGTTGTTAGGGGTAGAGGGGGGGAAGAAGAGGTGGGGGTTGGGGTTTCTTCTCCTACTGCTCCAGTAGGGGGAGCTACGGGCTGGGGAAGAAAGGTGTTTGGCAATGTATGTGTGGAAGTGGCGGTGGAGATGTGTGAGTCCAGATTGTGGTTACTGTTTATTATAAATTTAGCTGCTTGCACCAGTGATTAAAAATGGTCTGTGCTGTTGTAGTTGTCCAATGTATATTATCTGGTGTGGTGTAGAATGTGTCCTGGGCTATTTCTGATAAGTGTGGGAGGTGTCTTGTAATGTGTTCATTGATGTATTTCAGATTTGTCTGCTGTTCTGTGGTGAGGTGACGTGAAAACTGAATGACTGGCATGTAAACTGTTGCGTTGGTGTAGACCCTCTTGGCTTCCCTGATCATCCTTGGTAGTTGTTTTAGTGATGTCTGGCGTGCATCGTGATCCTTGTTGTTGAGGCCCACTGAGAGAACCACCAGTTCCACTTGGGGTTGGACGGTGGCCTTCTCCAGGATCCTATAAAAATGATAGATACAGGCCCCTGCATAGCTGTCTACCTGTATACGGTGATTAGTGAATGGGGGGATCCGGCTGAGGTTGGAATCCCCCAACATGATGACTGGTTTGTTACTATTGAAGTTCCACTCCTGAATCTTACGCCCTGGTGTGGCCCGGTGGTATGTTGGAGTGTATACAGTGGTGATGTGTGTGTGTGTTGGAGGTAAATTGGGTTGGTTGAGCGTGCGTGTGGATGTATGCGTATGTGTCTGGGCGTGTGTTCTGTCATCAGTTCTAGGGAGGTCTTTGCTAGGCAATCTCTTAGATATTGAGGGCTCAGATTGGGCCTGTATGGGAAGTTCCCCTTTATGTGGCCCTTTCATCATGGTTGGTTTTGCCCTCGTATTGGATTGCCTAGCTTCCGACCTCCTCCTAATGGCGCCACCTGTGGGTGTGAGTGTGAGAGAGTCAAATGTTATGTTATCCGTTATTAGAACTGAAGTGTTTGTCTGTCTGTGTTGTGTGGTGGTCAAGTCAGTGACCGGAACGTGAGTCATGTCTGTTGTGGGTTGACTACTGATCTTGTGGTGGAACTGTGCTCTGATTTCTTTACCTGTGTGATAGGAGATGGGTTCTTGTGGAGGGGGGGATGGTGGGGGGGATGGTGAAAATTGGAGGGAAAAAGTAGGGGAAAAGTGGCTCTCTGACGAGACAGGTGTAGTTCGAATCGGTGTGCAGATAAGTGATGAGTGATCCTTGGAGCCCGGTAATCCGAAGGCTCCATCCCTCCCCTGGTGACAAGGTGAGGTTGGAGTGGATGTGTGGGTAGATGTCCCTTGTGTGTGTATGTGTGTTGTCTGTATGGGTGTGGGTGTCTGTGTAGGCCTAAGTGTCAATTGTGTATGTGTGGGTGCAGGTATGGGTGGTGTAGGTGCGTGTGTACGTGTGGACGATATGTGTATGTCTGTGTGTGTAGGTGTAGGATGTGTCCCTTTCTGAGTATGTATGTGTGTGTGCGTAGGCCCATGTGATGCTAAAATCTGACGAGGGCCTAGGTTTAATGATTTTTTGTATGAGGGTTCCCTTCTAGGTAAGGGTGGAAAGTCCTCCGTAGAAAAGATGGGAGTAGGTGAGTCAGGGAGGATGTGAGTGAGCTCTATGCTGGTGTCATGTACTACATGAGGAGGGAGGTTAGTAGGGGACGTTGACTGTACCTGTGATGACTGGTGAGTGTTTGTGGGAGTGGGTGAGTCAGGGGGGATATGAGTGAGCTCTATGCTGGTGTCATGTACTACAGGAGGAGGGAGGTTAGTAGGGGACGTCGACTGTATATGTGATGACTGGTGAGTGTGTGTGGGAGTGTTTATAATTGTGTCCACCCGTGATCTTGTTGTTGAAGTCAGTCTATGTCTGTATCTCTTGTCTGCCCATCTCATGGCAATCTCGAGTGCCATCTTGTTAACTGTGTGGGGGGGCTGTAGGAGTGAATCTATAGTGTTTTGATAATGTGTCTGGAGTATTACCATGATCTTTGCCATCCATTCTGTTGTGCATGTTGTTACATGTGTTTTCGTTTGTTCTGTAGGTGAGGAAGGTTTGATAAAGTCTGTCAGTCTCCTTATCTGTCTCATCATGCCAGCAGGGTAAGTGTGTGTTTTTATAGTCTCATCAGTGATCTCCTTATGATGTATGGCCTGAATGAGTTTGAAATATGTTTTGGCATCCTGTCTCGTGGCCTCATCTGGAGTTTCAGTTCTAGCTGATTGTGTGCTATGTGTTTGCCTGCTGGGTGTGTGTCCATATGTGTGTCTGTTGGCTAATGGTCTGTTCTGTCCTAGTGTGGCGAATGTTTGTCCTTTGAGTGTATGTCTGGATGGTGTTTTCCCTGCTCTACTAGAGAATTGGTGTGATGGTGCAATCGCAGAGTGGTGTATGTGTCTTGTCCTACCGTGGTGTGGTGGTCTAATGTGTGTATAGTTTAAACTCAATAAGGGCTGCATTCTAGGGGTAGGTAGTAATGCTGGTCTAATTCTATTCCTATCATGAGTGATCTCCCCCAATGTATTCAATGCAGCGGATCCACCTCTAACAAGAAGCATAGTGTAGGTTCAATCCAAGGGTATCTGGGCAACAAACAGGCACACACTCAGTATAAGATAGATAGATACCCGTCTGTTGCCCAGATAGGGTTCTTACCGCCTTGTATCTGCGTGCAGCGTCTACAGCTCCTCCGGGTCTCCAACTCCAGGGACAGGCGTGGTCTCTGTGGACTCAGGTCAGAAGGGTGAGTAATCCTTGTTGGGTCTTTGTGTTATTGTAGTAAGTCTATGAGGCCTGAGTTCCTTCGAGTAATCCTTCCCAGGAGCTAAGACTCCAAAAGTATTGAAAAATGGAGGAGAGCCTTCTGGAGGTGTTCTTACCTGAACCCCCCTATAAGATTAAAACCTCACTTTTATTTGAATTAGTTTAAAAACTGGTTGGCGCCAAAGGAGGCCAAAACTATCAATCCTTAGAAAGAAACAAATTCACTGCATTGAAATATCCCTGACGTTTCGTAGTAAGTTCTACTTCCTCAGAGGGGAAATTGGTAAGAGATCAAACCTTCCCTAAAGTATCCCCTGAGGGAAGGGAAACTCCCCTCCTCCAGGGGTGGGGCTGCTATTCTCCCTATCTGATTGGCTAGTTGACTAGTCTAACTGTCATCTTTCTATTTTGGCGGGAAAGAAATACAGTGTGGTGATTGGCCAATAAACAGGAAATGATCTACCCTGTTGTATGATGGGACCTGAAAAAGAGTAAATCAAAGAAATAAACAAAATGTCAGTGGTAGGTCCTTGATGTAGGGGCCTGTTGGGGAAATATGTATCACTTCTGTGTGGTATATTCTGAGACAGACCAATAGGTTCCTTATATTTTTGGGAGATGTGGCATGATGAGACCTGAAAAAAAGTAAATCAAAGAAATAAACAAACTGTAAGTGGTATGTTGCCGGGCTTGTGCTGTAATCAGTTTTCTTTTATGCAGGGGCCTGTTGGGGAAACAGATATCAGCT
>NW_028152352.1:0-67500 GCF_951799395.1 Argentina silus | reverse complement strand
GTCAGGGTTGGTGTCAAGGTCGGTGTGTGTTGTGTATGAATGAAGTCGGTTAATGTGTGTGTGTGTTTGTGCATGGTGGTCTGTCCGGATGGGAGAGAGGGCAGCCAATGTGCTGGTCTTGATTGTACGGAGGAAGCGTTTGGAATATCCTCTCTGTCTAAGTGCTTTAAATAAGGTTTGAATGGCTTCGTGCAAATGTGTCTGGGTGGAGGATATTCTATAGTAGCGTATGATTTGTGATTTTACTATGCCTTTGAATGTATGTTTTGGGTGGTAGCTGTGTTTATGTAATAGTGCATGTGTGTCTGTCGGTTTGAAGTAGACCTTAGTCAATAATGTTTTCTGTGTTGAATTGATCTGATTAAAATAAACTGTGGTGTCCAGGAAATTAATTTCTTGTGGGTGTATGCTGTGTTTGAGTTTTATAGACGAATGGTGCGAGTTTAAAATGTTTATGAATTCTGTGAATAAATCTATATGGTGTGGCCATGCTCCTATAATGTCATCTAGAAATCTGTAATAGAAACTGGGTTGGTGGGGGCATTTGGCTAGTGCCTCTCTCTCCCATTCGGACATGTATAAGTTGGCGTATGAGGGTGCATATCGTTGGCCCATGGCTGTTCCCTCTACCTGTAAATATTGTTTATCGTCAAAAGTGAAATTATTGCCTGTAAGACTAATCTCCAATAGTTGTAAGAGTTCAGTGTCGGGTCTATTCTTATCTGGGTGATTATGAAAGATATTCCTAACTGCATTTATTCCTGTGTGTGTATTTATGTTGGTGTATAAACTATCGATATCTATAGTGAATATGTAAGCCTGGGAGGGAACAACCATGGGTTGGATTTTGTGTAAGAAGTCGTAGGTGTCTTTCAGGTAGCTGGGGTGCTTGGTGGAGAGAGGGTTAAGATGATGGTCTATGTATTGTGCAATGTGGTATGATTCGCTGTTGCAGTCTGAAACTATCGGTCTACCAGGAGGAACTTCAAAGGGAATAGTCCAAGTCTCAGGTTCCTTATGAATTTTCGGAAGTAAGTAAAATTGTCTGGGTCTGGGGTCGTCCGGTCCGAATAAAAAGTCTCTTTGTTTTCGTGTAATGTATTTCTTTTCGTATATGGTCTGTATGACTTGTCGTAGTTGTGTTTGTGTCTGTTTTTGTATATTGTTGTCTATGTGTTTGTAATATCTAGTGTTTGATAATTGTCTGTTCGCTTCTAATAGGTATTGGTGTTTATCCATTATGACAATTTTGGAGCCTTTGTCTGCTGGTTTTATAATGATGTGTGGGTTACTTTTCAATGTGTGTATGGCGTTCCTTTCTGTTGCTGTGATATTGTCTGGCATGTCTGGTAGTATGTGATAGTTAGATAATGTATGTAGGTTTGTTCTAATCAGTTTCTGAATGTGTCTGTCTACTTGGCTGAGTTTAGGCTCCCAGGTGGAGGGGTAGGTGAGTGGTGAGTATTTGTGATTGGGTTGGTAGTCAAAATAGTCCAATAATTTGCATCGTCTGTGAAAGTGGTGAATGTCCCTTTGGAGTTCCTCCTGGTCATGTTTGTTGGGTCGAGGGATGAACGTCAACCCTCTCTCCAGTATCTTGATCTGGGGTGCTGTGGGGTGAAAAGATTTAGAAAGATTTAAGATATTTGAGGGAGGAAAAGAATAAAGAGAAGGGGGAAGGGGGGAGGGGGGAGGTTGTTGTTAGGGGTAGAGGGGGGGAAGAAGAGGTGGGGGTTGGGGTTTCTTCTCCTACTGCTCCAGTAGGGGGAGCTACGGGCTGGGGAAGAAAGGTGTTTGGCAATGTATGTGTGGAAGTGGCGGTAGAGATGTGTGAGTCCAGATTGTGGTTACTGTTTATTATAAATTTAGCTGCTTGCACCAGTGATTAAAAATGGTCTGTGCTGTTGTAGTTGTCCAATGTATATTATCTGGTGTGGTGTAGAATGTGTCCTGGGCTATTTCTGATAAGTGTGGGAGGTGTCTTGTAATGTGTTCATTGATGTATTTCAGATTTGTCTGCTGTTCTGTGGTGAGGTGACGTGAAAACTGAATGACTGGCATGTAAACTGTTGCGTTGGTGTAGACCCTCTTGGCTTCCCTGATCATCCTTGGTAGTTGTTTTAGTGATGTCTGGCGTGCATCGTGATCCTTGTTGTTGAGGCCCACTGAGAGAACCACCAGTTCCACTTGGGGTTGGACGGTGGCCTTCTCCAGGATCCTATAAAAATGATAGATACAGGCCCCTGCATAGCTGTCTACCTGTATACGGTGATTAGTGAATGGGGGGATCCGGCTGAGGTTGGAATCCCCCAACATGATGAATGGTTTGTTACTATTGAAGTTCCACTCCTGAATCTTACGCCCTGGTGTGGCCCGGTGGTATGTTGGAGTGTATACAGTGGTGATGTGTGTGTGTGTTGGAGGTAAATTGGGTTGGTTGAGCGTGCGTGTGGATGTATGCGTATGTGTCTGGGCGTGTGTTCTGTCATCAGTTCGAGGGAGGTCTTTGCTAGGCAATCTCTTAGATATTGAGGGCTCAGATTGGGCCTGTATGGGAAGTTCCCCTTTATGTGGCCCTTTCATCATGGTTGGTTTTGCCCTCGTATTGGATTGCATAGCTTCCGACCTCCTCCTAATGGCGCCACCTGTGGGTGTGAGTGTGAGAGAGTCAAATGTTATGTTATCCGTTATTAGAACTGAAGTGTTTGTCTGTCTGTGTTGTGTGGTGGTCAAGTCAGTGACCGGAACGTGAGTCATGTTTGTTGTGGGTTGACTACTGATCTTGTGGTGGAACTGTGCTCTGATTTCTTTACCTGTGTGATAGGAGGTGGGTTCTTGTGGAGGGGGGGATGGTGGGGGGGATGGTGAAAATTGGAGGGAAAAAGTAGGGGAAAAGTGGCTCTCTGACGAGACAGGTGTAGTTCGAATCGGTGTGCAGATAAGTGATGAGTGATCCTTGGCGCCCGGTAATCCGAAGGCTCCATCCCTCCCCTGGTGACAAGGTGAGGTTGGAGTGGATGTGTGGGTAGATGTCCCTTGTGTGTGTATGTGTGTTGTCTGTATGGGTGTGGGTGTCTGTGTAGGCCTAAGTGTCAATTGTGTATGTGTGGGTGCAGGTATGGGTGGTGTAGGTGCGTGTGTACGTGTGGGCGATATGTGTATGTCTGTGTGTGTAGGTGTAGGATGTGTCCCTTTCTGAGTATGTATGTGTGTGTGCGTAGGCCCATGTGATGCTAAAATCTGACGAGGGCCTAGGTTTAATGATTTTTTGTATGAGGGTTCCCTTCTAGGTAAGGGTGGAAAGTCCTCGGTAGAAAGGATGGGAGTAGGTGAGTCAGGGAGGATGTGAGTGAGCTCTATGCTGGTGTCATGTACTACATGAGGAGGGAGGTTAGTAGGGGACGTTGACTGTACATGTGATGACTGGTGAGTGTGTATGGGAGTGGGTGAGTCAGGGGGGGATATGAGTGAGCTCTATGCTGGTGTCATGTACTACAGGAGGAGGGAGGTTAGTAGGGGACGTCGACTGTACATGTGATGACTGGTGAGTGTGTGTGGGAGTGTTTATAATTGTGTCCACCCGTGATCTTGTTGTTGAAGTCAGTCTATGTCTGTATCTCTTGTCTGCCCATCTCATGGCAATCTCGAGTGCCATCTTGTTAACTGTGTGGGGGGGCTGTAGGAGTGAATCTATAGTGTTTTGATAATGTGTCTGGAGTATTACCATGATCTTTGCCATCCATTCTGTTGTGCATGTTGTTACATGTGTTTTCGTTTGTTCTGTAGGTGAGGAAGGTTTGATAAAGTCTGTCAGTCTCCTTATCTGTCTCATCATGCCAGCAGGGTAAGTGTGTGTTTTTATAGTCTCATCAGTGATCTCCTTATGATGTATGGCCTGAATGAGTTTGAAATATGTTTTGGCATCCTGTCTCGTGGCCTCATCTGGAGTTTCAGTTCTAGCTGATTGTGTGCTATGTGTTTGCCTGCTGGGTGTGTGTCTATATGTGTGTCTGTTGGCTAATGGTCTGTTCTGTCCTAGTGTAGCGAATGTTTGTCCTTTGAGTGTATGTCTGGATGGTGTTTTCCCTGCTCTACTAGAGAATTGGTGTGATGGTGCAATCGCAGAGTGGTGTATGTGTCTTGTCCTACCGTGGTGTGGTGGTCTAATGTGTGTATAGTTTAAACTCAATAAGGGCTGCATTCTAGGGGTAGGTAGTAATGCTGGTCTAATTCTATTCCTATCATGAGTGATCTCCCCCAATGTATTCAATGCAGCGGATCCACCTCTAACAGGAAACATAGTGTAGGTTCAATCCAAGGGTATCTGGGCAACAAACAGGCACACACTCAGTATAAGATAGATACCCGTCTGTTGCCCAGATAGGGTTCTTACCGCCTTGTATCTGCGTGCAGCGTCTACAGCTCCTCCGGGTCTCCAACTCCAGGGACAGGCGTGGTCTCTGTGGACTCAGGTCAGAAGGGTGAGTAATCCTTGTTGGGTCTTTGTGTTATTGTAGTAAGTGTATGAGGCCTGAGTTCCTTCGAGTAATCCTTCCCAGGAGCTAAGACTCCAAAAGTATTGAAAATGGAGGAGATGTTCTGGAGGTGTTCTTACCTGAACCCCCCTATAAGATTAAAACCTCACTTTTATTTGAATTAGTTTAAAAACTGGTTGGCGCCAAAGGAGGCCAAAACTATCAATCCTTAGAAAGAAACAAATTCACTGCATTGAAATATCCCTGACGTTTCGTAGTAAGTTCTACTTCCTCAGAGGGGGTTAGGGTTAGGGTTAGGGTTAGGGTTAGGATTAGGGTTAGGGTTAGGGAAGTTTATAGCTAGATTTAGGGTTAGGGTTAGGGTTAGGGTTAGGGTTAGGGTTTAGGGTTAGGGTTAGGGTTAGTGAGTTATTGTGGGAAAGACTGTTTTCATCAAGTTTGAAGCCATAGTTTTGGCGCGGCAGCCGTTTCTTTCATTTTGGGGCCTATGTGTTTTTCGACCTTGAAATCGCAAAAAATGCGCGAAAACATGGATTTGTCTCTCCTGCCGCGCACACACTTCCGATAGCTTGCGAAGGCCTAAAAAACACAAGCAGCCCTTGAGTTATTGTGGGAGAGACTGTTTTCATCAAGTTTGAAGCCTCAGTTTTAGCTGGACAGCCGTTTCTTTATTTTTGGGGTCTGTGTGTTTTTCGACATGGAAATGGCAAAATAGGCGCGAAAACATAGATTTGTCTCTCCTGCCGTGCACACACTTCCGATAGCTTGCGAAGGCCTAAAAAACACAAGCAGCCCGTGAGTTATTATGGGAGAGACTGTTTTCATCAAGTTTGAAGCCATAGTTTTGGCGTGGCAGCCGTTTCTTTCATTTTGGGGCCTATGTGTTTTTCGACCTTGAAATCGCAAAAAATGCGCGAAAACATGGATTTGTCTCTCCTGCCGCGCACACACTTCCGATAGCTTGCGAAGGCCTAAAAAACACAGCCGCCCTTGAGTTATTGTGGGAGAGACTGTTTTCATCAAGTTTGAAGCCTCAGTTTTAGCTGGACAGCCGTTTCTTTATTTTTGGGGTCTGTGTGTTTTTCGACCTGGAAATGGCAAAATAGGCGCGAAAACATAGATTTGTCTCTCCTGCCGCGCACACACTTCCGATAGCTTGCGAAGGCCTAAAAAACACAAGCAGCCCGTGAGTTATTATGGGAGAGACTGTTTTCATCAAGTTTGAAGCCATAGTTTTGGCGCGGCAGCCGTTTCTTTCATTTTGGGGCCTATGTGTTTTTCGACCTTTAAATCGCAAAAAAGGCGCGAAAACATGGATTTGTCTCTCCTGCCGCTAACACACTTCCGATAGCTTGCAAAGGCCTAAAAAACACAAGCCGCCCTTGAGTTATAGTGGGAGAGACTGTTTTCATCAAGTTTGAAGCCTCAGTTTTAGCTGGACAGCCGTTTCTTTATTTTTGGGGTATGTGTGTTTTGAATGAGGGTTGAGAATAGGGTTAGGGTTAGGGTTAGGGTTAGGGTTAGGGTTAAAGTTAGGGTTAAGGTTATGGTTATGGTTAGGGTTGTGGTTAGGGTTAGGGTTGGGGTTAGGGATAGGGATAGGGTTAGGGTCAGGGTTGATGTTAGGGTCAAGGTTAGGGTCAGGGTTAGGGATAGGGTTAAAGTTAGGGTTAGGGTTAGGGTTAGGGTTAGGGTTAAGGTCAGGGTTGGTGTCAAGGTCGGTGTGTGTTGTGTATGAATGAAGTCGGTTAATGTGTGTGTGTGTTTGTGCATGGTGGTCTGTCCGGATGGGAGAGAGGGCAGCCAATGTGCTGGTCTTGATTGTACGGAGGAAGCGTTTGGAATATCCTCTCTGTCTAAGTGCTTTAAATAAGGTTTGAATGGCTTCGTGCAAATGTGTCTGGGTGGAGGATATTCTATAGTAGCGTATGATTTGTGATTTTACTATGCCTTTGAATGTATGTTTTGGGTGGTAGCTGTGTTTATGTAATAGTGCATGTGTGTCTGTCGGTTTGAAGTAGACCTTAGTCAATAATGTTTTCTGTGTTGAATTGATCTGATTAAAATAAACTGTGGTGTCCAGGAAATTAATTTCTTGTGGGTGTATGCTGTGTTTGAGTTTTATAGACGAATGGTGCGAGTTTAAAATGTTTATGAATTCTGTGAATAAATCTATATGGTGTGGCCATGCTCCTATAATGTCATCTAGAAATCTGTAATAGAAACTGGGTTGGTGGGGGCATTTGGCTAGTGCCTCTCTCTCCCATTCGGACATGTATAAGTTGGCGTATGAGGGTGCATATCGTTGGCCCATGGCTGTTCCCTCTACCTGTAAATATTGTTTATCGTCAAAAGTGAAATTATTGCCTGTAAGACTAATCTCCAATAGTTGTAAGAGTTCAGTGTCGGGTCTATTCTTATCTGGGTGATTATGAAAGATATTCCTAACTGCATTTATTCCTGTGTGTGTATTTATGTTGGTGTATAAACTATCGATATCTATAGTGAATATGTAAGCCTGGGAGGGAACAACCATGGGTTGGATTTTGTGTAAGAAGTCGTAGGTGTCTTTCAGGTAGCTGGGGTGCTTGGTGGAGAGAGGGTTAAGATGATGGTCTATGTATTGTGCAATGTGGTATGATTCGCTGTTGCAGTCTGAAACTATCGGTCTACCAGGAGGAACTTCAAAGGGAATAGTCCAAGTCTCAGGTTCCTTATGAATTTTCGGAAGTAAGTAAAATTGTCTGGGTCTGGGGTCGTCCGGTCCGAATAAAAAGTCTCTTTGTTTTCGTGTAATGTATTTCTTTTCGTATATGGTCTGTATGACTTGTCGTAGTTGTGTTTGTGTCTGTTTTTGTATATTGTTGTCTATGTGTTTGTAATATCTAGTGTTTGATAATTGTCTGTTCGCTTCTAATAGGTATTGGTGTTTATCCATTATGACAATTTTGGAGCCTTTGTCTGCTGGTTTTATAATGATGTGTGGGTTACTTTTCAATGTGTGTATGGCGTTCCTTTCTGTTGCTGTGATATTGTCTGGCATGTCTGGTAGTATGTGATAGTTAGATAATGTATGTAGGTTTGTTCTAATCAGTTTCTGAATGTGTCTGTCTACTTGGCTGAGTTTAGGCTCCCAGGTGGAGGGGTAGGTGAGTGGTGAGTATTTGTGATTGGGTTGGTAGTCAAAATAGTCCAATAATTTGCATCGTCTGTGAAAGTGGTGAATGTCCCTTTGGAGTTCCTCCTGGTCATGTTTGTTGGGTCGAGGGATGAACGTCAACCCTCTCTCCAGTATCTTGATCTGGGGTGCTGTGGGGTGAAAAGATTTAGAAAGATTTAAGATATTTGAGGGAGGAAAAGAATAAAGAGAAGGGGGAAGGGGGGAGGGGGGAGGTTGTTGTTAGGGGTAGAGGGGGGGAAGAAGAGGTGGGGGTTGGGGTTTCTTCTCCTACTGCTCCAGTAGGGGGAGCTACGGGCTGGGGAAGAAAGGTGTTTGGCAATGTATGTGTGGAAGTGGCGGTAGAGATGTGTGAGTCCAGATTGTGGTTACTGTTTATTATAAATTTAGCTGCTTGCACCAGTGATTAAAAATGGTCTGTGCTGTTGTAGTTGTCCAATGTATATTATCTGGTGTGGTGTAGAATGTGTCCTGGGCTATTTCTGATAAGTGTGGGAGGTGTCTTGTAATGTGTTCATTGATGTATTTCAGATTTGTCTGCTGTTCTGTGGTGAGGTGACGTGAAAACTGAATGACTGGCATGTAAACTGTTGCGTTGGTGTAGACCCTCTTGGCTTCCCTGATCATCCTTGGTAGTTGTTTTAGTGATGTCTGGCGTGCATCGTGATCCTTGTTGTTGAGGCCCACTGAGAGAACCACCAGTTCCACTTGGGGTTGGACGGTGGCCTTCTCCAGGATCCTATAAAAATGATAGATACAGGCCCCTGCATAGCTGTCTACCTGTATACGGTGATTAGTGAATGGGGGGATCCGGCTGAGGTTGGAATCCCCCAACATGATGAATGGTTTGTTACTATTGAAGTTCCACTCCTGAATCTTACGCCCTGGTGTGGCCCGGTGGTATGTTGGAGTGTATACAGTGGTGATGTGTGTGTGTGTTGGAGGTAAATTGGGTTGGTTGAGCGTGCGTGTGGATGTATGCGTATGTGTCTGGGCGTGTGTTCTGTCATCAGTTCGAGGGAGGTCTTTGCTAGGCAATCTCTTAGATATTGAGGGCTCAGATTGGGCCTGTATGGGAAGTTCCCCTTTATGTGGCCCTTTCATCATGGTTGGTTTTGCCCTCGTATTGGATTGCATAGCTTCCGACCTCCTCCTAATGGCGCCACCTGTGGGTGTGAGTGTGAGAGAGTCAAATGTTATGTTATCCGTTATTAGAACTGAAGTGTTTGTCTGTCTGTGTTGTGTGGTGGTCAAGTCAGTGACCGGAACGTGAGTCATGTTTGTTGTGGGTTGACTACTGATCTTGTGGTGGAACTGTGCTCTGATTTCTTTACCTGTGTGATAGGAGGTGGGTTCTTGTGGAGGGGGGGATGGTGGGGGGGATGGTGAAAATTGGAGGGAAAAAGTAGGGGAAAAGTGGCTCTCTGACGAGACAGGTGTAGTTCGAATCGGTGTGCAGATAAGTGATGAGTGATCCTTGGCGCCCGGTAATCCGAAGGCTCCATCCCTCCCCTGGTGACAAGGTGAGGTTGGAGTGGATGTGTGGGTAGATGTCCCTTGTGTGTGTATGTGTGTTGTCTGTATGGGTGTGGGTGTCTGTGTAGGCCTAAGTGTCAATTGTGTATGTGTGGGTGCAGGTATGGGTGGTGTAGGTGCGTGTGTACGTGTGGGCGATATGTGTATGTCTGTGTGTGTAGGTGTAGGATGTGTCCCTTTCTGAGTATGTATGTGTGTGTGCGTAGGCCCATGTGATGCTAAAATCTGACGAGGGCCTAGGTTTAATGATTTTTTGTATGAGGGTTCCCTTCTAGGTAAGGGTGGAAAGTCCTCGGTAGAAAGGATG
The DNA here is from genome assembly GCF_951799395.1 of Argentina silus. Classification (NCBI taxonomy): domain Eukaryota; kingdom Metazoa; phylum Chordata; class Actinopteri; order Argentiniformes; family Argentinidae; genus Argentina; species Argentina silus. The sequence goes on along the minus strand of NW_028152352.1, from coordinate 57,983 downwards.
GGAGTAGGTGAGTCAGGGAGGATGTGAGTGAGCTCTATGCTGGTGTCATGTACTACATGAGGAGGGAGGTTAGTAGGGGACGTTGACTGTACATGTGATGACTGGTGAGTGTGTATGGGAGTGGGTGAGTCAGGGGGGGATATGAGTGAGCTCTATGCTGGTGTCATGTACTACAGGAGGAGGGAGGTTAGTAGGGGACGTCGACTGTACATGTGATGACTGGTGAGTGTGTGTGGGAGTGTTTATAATTGTGTCCACCCGTGATCTTGTTGTTGAAGTCAGTCTATGTCTGTATCTCTTGTCTGCCCATCTCATGGCAATCTCGAGTGCCATCTTGTTAACTGTGTGGGGGGGCTGTAGGAGTGAATCTATAGTGTTTTGATAATGTGTCTGGAGTATTACCATGATCTTTGCCATCCATTCTGTTGTGCATGTTGTTACATGTGTTTTCGTTTGTTCTGTAGGTGAGGAAGGTTTGATAAAGTCTGTCAGTCTCCTTATCTGTCTCATCATGCCAGCAGGGTAAGTGTGTGTTTTTATAGTCTCATCAGTGATCTCCTTATGATGTATGGCCTGAATGAGTTTGAAATATGTTTTGGCATCCTGTCTCGTGGCCTCATCTGGAGTTTCAGTTCTAGCTGATTGTGTGCTATGTGTTTGCCTGCTGGGTGTGTGTCTATATGTGTGTCTGTTGGCTAATGGTCTGTTCTGTCCTAGTGTAGCGAATGTTTGTCCTTTGAGTGTATGTCTGGATGGTGTTTTCCCTGCTCTACTAGAGAATTGGTGTGATGGTGCAATCGCAGAGTGGTGTATGTGTCTTGTCCTACCGTGGTGTGGTGGTCTAATGTGTGTATAGTTTAAACTCAATAAGGGCTGCATTCTAGGGGTAGGTAGTAATGCTGGTCTAATTCTATTCCTATCATGAGTGATCTCCCCCAATGTATTCAATGCAGCGGATCCACCTCTAACAGGAAACATAGTGTAGGTTCAATCCAAGGGTATCTGGGCAACAAACAGGCACACACTCAGTATAAGATAGATACCCGTCTGTTGCCCAGATAGGGTTCTTACCGCCTTGTATCTGCGTGCAGCGTCTACAGCTCCTCCGGGTCTCCAACTCCAGGGACAGGCGTGGTCTCTGTGGACTCAGGTCAGAAGGGTGAGTAATCCTTGTTGGGTCTTTGTGTTATTGTAGTAAGTGTATGAGGCCTGAGTTCCTTCGAGTAATCCTTCCCAGGAGCTAAGACTCCAAAAGTATTGAAAATGGAGGAGATGTTCTGGAGGTGTTCTTACCTGAACCCCCCTATAAGATTAAAACCTCACTTTTATTTGAATTAGTTTAAAAACTGGTTGGCGCCAAAGGAGGCCAAAACTATCAATCCTTAGAAAGAAACAAATTCACTGCATTGAAATATCCCTGACGTTTCGTAGTAAGTTCTACTTCCTCAGAGGGGGTTAGGGTTAGGGTTAGGGTTAGGGTTAGGATTAGGGTTAGGGTTAGGGAAGTTTATAGCTAGATTTAGGGTTAGGGTTAGGGTTAGGGTTAGGGTTAGGGTTTAGGGTTAGGGTTAGGGTTAGTGAGTTATTGTGGGAAAGACTGTTTTCATCAAGTTTGAAGCCATAGTTTTGGCGCGGCAGCCGTTTCTTTCATTTTGGGGCCTATGTGTTTTTCGACCTTGAAATCGCAAAAAATGCGCGAAAACATGGATTTGTCTCTCCTGCCGCGCACACACTTCCGATAGCTTGCGAAGGCCTAAAAAACACAAGCAGCCCTTGAGTTATTGTGGGAGAGACTGTTTTCATCAAGTTTGAAGCCTCAGTTTTAGCTGGACAGCCGTTTCTTTATTTTTGGGGTCTGTGTGTTTTTCGACATGGAAATGGCAAAATAGGCGCGAAAACATAGATTTGTCTCTCCTGCCGCGCACACACTTCCGATAGCTTGCGAAGGCCTAAAAAACACAAGCAGCCCGTGAGTTATTATGGGAGAGACTGTTTTCATCAAGTTTGAAGCCATAGTTTTGGCGCGGCAGCCGTTTCTTTCATTTTGGGGCCTATGTGTTTTTCGACCTTGAAATCGCAAAAAAGGCGCGAAAACATGGATTTGTCTCTCCTGCCGCTAACACACTTCCGATAGCTTGCAAAGGCCTAAAAAACACAAGCCGCCCTTGAGTTATAGTGGGAGAGACTGTTTTCATCAAGTTTGAAGCCTCAGTTTTAGCTGGACAGCCGTTTCTTTATTTTTGGGGTATGTGTGTTTTGAATGAGGGTTGAGAATAGGGTTAGGGTTAGGGTTAGGGTTAGGGTTAGGGTTAAAGTTAGGGTTAAGGTTATGGTTATGGTTAGGGTTGTGGTTAGGGTTAGGGTTGGGGTTAGGGATAGGGATAGGGTTAGGGTCAGGGTTGATGTTAGGGTCAAGGTTAGGGTCAGGGTTAGGGATAGGGTTAAAGTTAGGGTTAGGGTTAGGGTTAGGGTTAGGGTTAAGGTCAGGGTTGGTGTCAAGGTCGGTGTGTGTTGTGTATGAATGAAGTCGGTTAATGTGTGTGTGTGTTTGTGCATGGTGGTCTGTCCGGATGGGAGAGAGGGCAGCCAATGTGCTGGTCTTGATTGTACGGAGGAAGCGTTTGGAATATCCTCTCTGTCTAAGTGCTTTAAATAAGGTTTGAATGGCTTCGTGCAAATGTGTCTGGGTGGAGGATATTCTATAGTAGCGTATGATTTGTGATTTTACTATGCCTTTGAATGTATGTTTTGGGTGGTAGCTGTGTTTATGTAATAGTGCATGTGTGTCTGTCGGTTTGAAGTAGACCTTAGTCAATAATGTTTTCTGTGTTGAATTGATCTGATTAAAATAAACTGTGGTGTCCAGGAAATTAATTTCTTGTGGGTGTATGCTGTGTTTGAGTTTTATAGACGAATGGTGCGAGTTTAAAATGTTTATGAATTCTGTGAATAAATCTATATGGTGTGGCCATGCTCCTATAATGTCATCTAGAAATCTGTAATAGAAACTGGGTTGGTGGGGGCATTTGGCTAGTGCCTCTCTCTCCCATTCGGACATGTATAAGTTGGCGTATGAGGGTGCATATCGTTGGCCCATGGCTGTTCCCTCTACCTGTAAATATTGTTTATCGTCAAAAGTGAAATTATTGCCTGTAAGACTAATCTCCAATAGTTGTAAGAGTTCAGTGTCGGGTCTATTCTTATCTGGGTGATTATGAAAGATATTCCTAACTGCATTTATTCCTGTGTGTGTATTTATGTTGGTGTATAAACTATCGATATCTATAGTGAATATGTAAGCCTGGGAGGGAACAACCATGGGTTGGATTTTGTGTAAGAAGTCGTAGGTGTCTTTCAGGTAGCTGGGGTGCTTGGTGGAGAGAGGGTTAAGATGATGGTCTATGTATTGTGCAATGTGGTATGATTCGCTGTTGCAGTCTGAAACTATCGGTCTACCAGGAGGAACTTCAAAGGGAATAGTCCAAGTCTCAGGTTCCTTATGAATTTTCGGAAGTAAGTAAAATTGTCTGGGTCTGGGGTCGTCCGGTCCGAATAAAAAGTCTCTTTGTTTTCGTGTAATGTATTTCTTTTCGTATATGGTCTGTATGACTTGTCGTAGTTGTGTTTGTGTCTGTTTTTGTATATTGTTGTCTATGTGTTTGTAATATCTAGTGTTTGATAATTGTCTGTTCGCTTCTAATAGGTATTGGTGTTTATCCATTATGACAATTTTGGAGCCTTTGTCTGCTGGTTTTATAATGATGTGTGGGTTACTTTTCAATGTGTGTATGGCGTTCCTTTCTGTTGCTGTGATATTGTCTGGCATGTCTGGTAGTATGTGATAGTTAGATAATGTATGTAGGTTTGTTCTAATCAGTTTCTGAATGTGTCTGTCTACTTGGCTGAGTTTAGGCTCCCAGGTGGAGGGGTAGGTGAGTGGTGAGTATTTGTGATTGGGTTGGTAGTCAAAATAGTCCAATAATTTGCATCGTCTGTGAAAGTGGTGAATGTCCCTTTGGAGTTCCTCCTGGTCATGTTTGTTGGGTCGAGGGATGAACGTCAACCCTCTCTCCAGTATCTTGATCTGGGGTGCTGTGGGGTGAAAAGATTTAGAAAGATTTAAGATATTTGAGGGAGGAAAAGAATAAAGAGAAGGGGGAAGGGGGGAGGGGGGAGGTTGTTGTTAGGGGTAGAGGGGGGGAAGAAGAGGTGGGGGTTGGGGTTTCTTCTCCTACTGCTCCAGTAGGGGGAGCTACGGGCTGGGGAAGAAAGGTGTTTGGCAATGTATGTGTGGAAGTGGCGGTAGAGATGTGTGAGTCCAGATTGTGGTTACTGTTTATTATAAATTTAGCTGCTTGCACCAGTGATTAAAAATGGTCTGTGCTGTTGTAGTTGTCCAATGTATATTATCTGGTGTGGTGTAGAATGTGTCCTGGGCTATTTCTGATAAGTGTGGGAGGTGTCTTGTAATGTGTTCATTGATGTATTTCAGATTTGTCTGCTGTTCTGTGGTGAGGTGACGTGAAAACTGAATGACTGGCATGTAAACTGTTGCGTTGGTGTAGACCCTCTTGGCTTCCCTGATCATCCTTGGTAGTTGTTTTAGTGATGTCTGGCGTGCATCGTGATCCTTGTTGTTGAGGCCCACTGAGAGAACCACCAGTTCCACTTGGGGTTGGACGGTGGCCTTCTCCAGGATCCTATAAAAATGATAGATACAGGCCCCTGCATAGCTGTCTACCTGTATACGGTGATTAGTGAATGGGGGGATCCGGCTGAGGTTGGAATCCCCCAACATGATGAATGGTTTGTTACTATTGAAGTTCCACTCCTGAATCTTACGCCCTGGTGTGGCCCGGTGGTATGTTGGAGTGTATACAGTGGTGATGTGTGTGTGTGTTGGAGGTAAATTGGGTTGGTTGAGCGTGCGTGTGGATGTATGCGTATGTGTCTGGGCGTGTGTTCTGTCATCAGTTCGAGGGAGGTCTTTGCTAGGCAATCTCTTAGATATTGAGGGCTCAGATTGGGCCTGTATGGGAAGTTCCCCTTTATGTGGCCCTTTCATCATGGTTGGTTTTGCCCTCGTATTGGATTGCATAGCTTCCGACCTCCTCCTAATGGCGCCACCTGTGGGTGTGAGTGTGAGAGAGTCAAATGTTATGTTATCCGTTATTAGAACTGAAGTGTTTGTCTGTCTGTGTTGTGTGGTGGTCAAGTCAGTGACCGGAACGTGAGTCATGTTTGTTGTGGGTTGACTACTGATCTTGTGGTGGAACTGTGCTCTGATTTCTTTACCTGTGTGATAGGAGGTGGGTTCTTGTGGAGGGGGGGATGGTGGGGGGGATGGTGAAAATTGGAGGGAAAAAGTAGGGGAAAAGTGGCTCTCTGACGAGACAGGTGTAGTTCGAATCGGTGTGCAGATAAGTGATGAGTGATCCTTGGCGCCCGGTAATCCGAAGGCTCCATCCCTCCCCTGGTGACAAGGTGAGGTTGGAGTGGATGTGTGGGTAGATGTCCCTTGTGTGTGTATGTGTGTTGTCTGTATGGGTGTGGGTGTCTGTGTAGGCCTAAGTGTCAATTGTGTATGTGTGGGTGCAGGTATGGGTGGTGTAGGTGCGTGTGTACGTGTGGGCGATATGTGTATGTCTGTGTGTGTAGGTGTAGGATGTGTCCCTTTCTGAGTATGTATGTGTGTGTGCGTAGGCCCATGTGATGCTAAAATCTGACGAGGGCCTAGGTTTAATGATTTTTTGTATGAGGGTTCCCTTCTAGGTAAGGGTGGAAAGTCCTCGGTAGAAAGGATGGGAGTAGGTGAGTCAGGGAGGATGTGAGTGAGCTCTATGCTGGTGTCATGTACTACATGAGGAGGGAGGTTAGTAGGGGACGTTGACTGTACATGTGATGACTGGTGAGTGTGTATGGGAGTGGGTGAGTCAGGGGGGGATATGAGTGAGCTCTATGCTGGTGTCATGTACTACAGGAGGAGGGAGGTTAGTAGGGGACGTCGACTGTACATGTGATGACTGGTGAGTGTGTGTGGGAGTGTTTATAATTGTGTCCACCCGTGATCTTGTTGTTGAAGTCAGTCTATGTCTGTATCTCTTGTCTGCCCATCTCATGGCAATCTCGAGTGCCATCTTGTTAACTGTGTGGGGGGGCTGTAGGAGTGAATCTATAGTGTTTTGATAATGTGTCTGGAGTATTACCATGATCTTTGCCATCCATTCTGTTGTGCATGTTGTTACATGTGTTTTCGTTTGTTCTGTAGGTGAGGAAGGTTTGATAAAGTCTGTCAGTCTCCTTATCTGTCTCATCATGCCAGCAGGGTAAGTGTGTGTTTTTATAGTCTCATCAGTGATCTCCTTATGATGTATGGCCTGAATGAGTTTGAAATATGTTTTGGCATCCTGTCTCGTGGCCTCATCTGGAGTTTCAGTTCTAGCTGATTGTGTGCTATGTGTTTGCCTGCTGGGTGTGTGTCTATATGTGTGTCTGTTGGCTAATGGTCTGTTCTGTCCTAGTGTAGCGAATGTTTGTCCTTTGAGTGTATGTCTGGATGGTGTTTTCCCTGCTCTACTAGAGAATTGGTGTGATGGTGCAATCGCAGAGTGGTGTATGTGTCTTGTCCTACCGTGGTGTGGTGGTCTAATGTGTGTATAGTTTAAACTCAATAAGGGCTGCATTCTAGGGGTAGGTAGTAATGCTGGTCTAATTCTATTCCTATCATGAGTGATCTCCCCCAATGTATTCAATGCAGCGGATCCACCTCTAACAGGAAACATAGTGTAGGTTCAATCCAAGGGTATCTGGGCAACAAACAGGCACACACTCAGTATAAGATAGATACCCGTCTGTTGCCCAGATAGGGTTCTTACCGCCTTGTATCTGCGTGCAGCGTCTACAGCTCCTCCGGGTCTCCAACTCCAGGGACAGGCGTGGTCTCTGTGGACTCAGGTCAGAAGGGTGAGTAATCCTTGTTGGGTCTTTGTGTTATTGTAGTAAGTGTATGAGGCCTGAGTTCCTTCGAGTAATCCTTCCCAGGAGCTAAGACTCCAAAAGTATTGAAAATGGAGGAGATGTTCTGGAGGTGTTCTTACCTGAACCCCCCTATAAGATTAAAACCTCACTTTTATTTGAATTAGTTTAAAAACTGGTTGGCGCCAAAGGAGGCCAAAACTATCAATCCTTAGAAAGAAACAAATTCACTGCATTGAAATATCCCTGACGTTTCGTAGTAAGTTCTACTTCCTCAGAGGGGGTTAGGGTTAGGGTTAGGGTTAGGGTTAGGATTAGGGTTAGGGTTAGGGAAGTTTATAGCTAGATTTAGGGTTAGGGTTAGGGTTAGGGTTAGGGTTAGGGTTTAGGGTTAGGGTTAGGGTTAGTGAGTTATTGTGGGAAAGACTGTTTTCATCAAGTTTGAAGCCATAGTTTTGGCGCGGCAGCCGTTTCTTTCATTTTGGGGCCTATGTGTTTTTCGACCTTGAAATCGCAAAAAATGCGCGAAAACATGGATTTGTCTCTCCTGCCGCGCACACACTTCCGATAGCTTGCGAAGGCCTAAAAAACACAAGCAGCCCTTGAGTTATTGTGGGAGAGACTGTTTTCATCAAGTTTGAAGCCTCAGTTTTAGCTGGACAGCCGTTTCTTTATTTTTGGGGTCTGTGTGTTTTTCGACATGGAAATGGCAAAATAGGCGCGAAAACATAGATTTGTCTCTCCTGCCGTGCACACACTTCCGATAGCTTGCGAAGGCCTAAAAAACACAAGCAGCCCGTGAGTTATTATGGGAGAGACTGTTTTCATCAAGTTTGAAGCCATAGTTTTGGCGTGGCAGCCGTTTCTTTCATTTTGGGGCCTATGTGTTTTTCGACCTTGAAATCGCAAAAAATGCGCGAAAACATGGATTTGTCTCTCCTGCCGCGCACACACTTCCGATAGCTTGCGAAGGCCTAAAAAACACAGCCGCCCTTGAGTTATTGTGGGAGAGACTGTTTTCATCAAGTTTGAAGCCTCAGTTTTAGCTGGACAGCCGTTTCTTTATTTTTGGGGTCTGTGTGTTTTTCGACCTGGAAATGGCAAAATAGGCGCGAAAACATAGATTTGTCTCTCCTGCCGCGCACACACTTCCGATAGCTTGCGAAGGCCTAAAAAACACAAGCAGCCCGTGAGTTATTATGGGAGAGACTGTTTTCATCAAGTTTGAAGCCATAGTTTTGGCGCGGCAGCCGTTTCTTTCATTTTGGGGCCTATGTGTTTTTCGACCTTGAAATCGCAAAAAAGGCGCGAAAACATGGATTTGTCTCTCCTGCCGCTAACACACTTCCGATAGCTTGCAAAGGCCTAAAAAACACAAGCCGCCCTTGAGTTATAGTGGGAGAGACTGTTTTCATCAAGTTTGAAGCCTCAGTTTTAGCTGGACAGCCGTTTCTTTATTTTTGGGGTATGTGTGTTTTTCGACCTGGAAATGGCAAAATAGGCGCGAAAACATAGATTTGTCTCTCCTGCCGCGTACACACTTCCGATAGCTTGCGAAGGCCTAAAAAACACAAGCAGCCCGTGAGTTATTATGGGAGAGACTGTTTTCATCAAGTTTGAAGCCATAGTTCTGGCGCGGCAGCCGTTTCTTTCATTTTGGGGCCTATGTGTTTTTCGACCTTGAAATCGCAAAAAAGTCGCGAAAACATTGATTTGTCTCTCCTGCCGCGCACACACTTCCGATAGCTTGCGAAGGCCTAAAAAACACAAGCGGGCCGTGAGTTATTGTGGGAGAGACTGTTTTCATCAAGTTTGAAGCCATAGTTTTGGCGCGCCAGCCGTTTCTTTAATTTTGGGGCCTATGTGTTTTTCGACCTGGAAATGGCAAAAAAGGCGCGAAAACATGGATTTGTCTCTCCTGCCGCGCACACACTTCCGATAGCTTGCGAAGGCCTAAAAAACACAAGCGGGCCGTGAGTTATTGTGGGAGAGACTGTTTTCATCAAGTTTGAAGCCTCAGTTTTGGCTGGACAGCCGTTTCTTTATTTTTGGGGCCTTTGTATTTTTCGACCTGGAAATTGCAAAAAAGGCGCGAAAACATGGATTTGTCTCTCCTGCCGCGCACACACTTCCGATAGCTTGCGAAGGCCTAAAAAACACAAGCAGCCCGTAAGTTATTATGGGAGAGACTGTTTTCATCAAGTTTGAAGCCATAGTTTTGGTGCGGCAGCCGTTTCTTTCATTTTGGGGCCTATGTGTTTTTCGACCTTGAAATCGCAAAAAAGGCGCGAAAACATGGATTTGTCTCTCCTGCCGCGCACACACTTCCGATAGCTTGCGAAGGCCTAAAAAACACAAGCGGCCCTTGAGTTATTGTGGGAGAGACTGTTTTCATCAAGTTTGAAGCCTCAGTTTTGGCTGGACAGCCGTTTCTTTATTTTTGGGGCCTATGTGTTTTTCGACCTGGAAATGGCAAAAAATTATGGAAGTGTGAGATTTAAAAAAAAGATATTTGTATTTCTGCAAAACTCCCTCGAGACTTCATAGGGCCATTTTAATGTATGTCGACCCAAGAGAGGTTGTCCAGGAGTTTGAGTTTATTTGAATTTATAGTGCAATGCTACCCGAACGTAACAGTGACACTGTATTAGGTAACATTCATAGTGTAACGCTGACATCTGTTTTACTCGTTCCTTCATACTTACCTGTGTGTCAACTCTCACCAGATCCCCATTGAGATGGACCTACAGAACACTCTGATGCCCATACGGCCCATCAAACTCAAGCTGCTGTTCCGCTGCCAGGAGTCCAACGACAACCAGCTCAAAGCAGACAGCCAGTGATGAGGACCTGCCCTGCTGCAGGTCTCTCAGTTATTATGTTACACATAGATCTAGGATAAGCCCCAACACTGGCTACTTTCAAAAATGGGCTTAAAAAAAAAAAGGGCTTTGCTTTTGCCTTAAATTGAAACTAAATTGGCGCTAATAATTGCACAGTGACCCTAAAATGCACTGTGACTTTTATTCTTTTTTTATGTCTTTTATGCGTTTTTATTAAAAAAGAAATTCATGCTCTTTCCTTTTTATCTATTTTAGAATTGAATTGCCTCTGTGTATGAAATGTGCTATATAAATAAACTTGCCTTGCCTTGCCTCGCCTCGCCTCTGGGCTCTGCTGCTACTGTATGCTGCTCTCTTTGTATCTGTCTATTAGTGGAGGTCCAGGACTAGTTGTACAGAGACAGTTGTTGTCTGTCGTCTGCAGTGCAGGGATTTGCATGTGACTTGTGTATGTTTTGTACTCGTCTGGTAGTGGGTCTCTATCATCACGCTATATATATTTTATTTTTTTTATTTTATTATTATTTTTTATTTTTTTATACAGAATACACAGTATTTGGCTGCTTCTTACTGTCTTTACTGACTGCTCTTTTTGCACTGTTTAAATTATTTTTATTGAATGTTTTACTTTTAGTATGTGTTATCTGTTGTGCCTGGGCACTTTATCTGTCTCACCGTGGGAGAGTGAGAAACGTCCTCTCGATTCCTTTGTATGTCTTGACATGTGAAGAATTGACAATAAAGCCACTTTGACTTTGACTTTGAAAACGTGTGTATAATCACAAACTAAATCATAACATGAGAATGAACAACATGCCATCAAAACATGACAATAAATAGGTGTTAGATTAGATTCAACTTTATTGTCATTGTGCAGAGTACAAGTACAGAGACAACGAAATGCAGTTAGCGTCTAACCAGAAGTGCAAAAAAGCAGAAAAGTGCAATGTGAACAATATATACAGGTAGAGCAGTATAAGCAATATATGAGCAGTATAAGTAGTGCAGTATAAGCAGTATATGAGCAGTATAAGCAGTATATGAGCAGTATAAGCAGTATATGAGCAGTATAAGTAGTGCAGTATAAGCAATATATGTATTAACAGTAACATTATAAGCAGAATAAATATAGAATGCAGTATGAACAGTATAAGCAGTATATGAGCTGTATAAGTAGTGCAGTTACCAATGTATTGGGTCTATCTATGGGTATCGTAGTGCAGCAGTAGTCAAAATGTACCTGCATTTTGTCGGTTGAAGTGCCATCTCATCTGTCATAAGATTTGACTTGTAAAACTGAAAAGTAGGATACAACTAATAGCCTAAATGTATAAACACAGACCACAACCAAAAAACAACATGGGAAAATCGTTTACGCATCCTCTGCAGCAGGAACAGTGCAGAGAAAAAGTATGTACAGTAAACCCCATAACTGAATACACTTCATACGCTTCAGCGCGACACAGAACGCCTATACTGCAACAAAGTAAAAAGATGAGACAGACACGTGTCTTCAATAACTTGCATGTTTAATCAAAATACAAGCATTCGGCACATCGTTAACTTGTAGGAAAGTTTAATCAGGTTTTATCAATTGTATTATTTTAAATGTGAAATAAATATCATCAGTGCAGAGGCTATAACACACTACAAAAGTCATTAAATCACGGAAAGTAGGCTAGGCTAATTAACGGAACTATATGAATATACAGCCGGAGCCCAGTCCAGGGTTCTGAAAGCGACAAGTAACAAGTGTGCCCATCAACGGTCTAGATATTAGGCCTATACGTAACATTTAGTCCTCCACTTTATATCACAGGTAGTATAACGTTTAAAATGACTACAAAACAAAAGCAATATAGTCTACAGTGAACGGCGCATTGTCCATTTGTCATACATGTCCAAACAGACCCGCTCACTTGAATAGGAAAGTAGCGTGGCGGTTCGTTGCTTCAGCAAACCTCTCGATGACTTTACTGTTGAAATCCATCTGTCCCTGGATCAATGCATTTTCAATGGAAAGCATGTCAAGGCCGTTCAGTCGCTGGTGTCTGTTCTGTTCTGACAGATGTATAATGTCTTTGAATCCAGCCGATGCCCAAATAGTCTCCACCAAAAATCATACATGGGAAACAGAACAGCGCATGTTTCGAGGTGGTAGCGGTTAGCCATCTCTTTTTGTCAAACCATTCCTGTTGGCCCTAAACGTTTTATCTCCAACTTCTCTTCCAAAGGCAATGTACTAAACCGCATGGTCAACAAATAATCTACACGATTCATTGTGAAAACTTTAGCTAGCTAGCATTAGCGATAGACGTACAGTAGATGAACTGAATTGCTTTGTGATTATTTCCTGTCATGTCAGACCACGTTAACGACATTAGCGTTTGATAGTTTTTCGCCACCTGTTGCTAGGCAGAATTCATACCCAATATAATTTGCGTGAGGTTTTCCCTGCTTACGCCAATCACGCTCACGTTGTTCCCCTCGCAACGATGGGGCAGAGTGCTCCGCTGCCCCACAGCAGAAAGACGGGACAGAGAGCGCAGTCCGCACACACTAGTAATTACTAGTAATTAGTAATTACTCCAAAAACAGCACTATACGAATTATGAGTCAAGTTTATTATATTTATACACACCAATTTCACCATTTAATCTATTTTGTATTAAATATAAAATACTTATTATTATTACTAATAAAAAATAGGACTAATAATTGTTTCGTATTTGTAATGTACTTTATGAGACTTTATGTTTGTAATGTACTTTATAAAGAAAAAAACCCTGTATATCCCCAAATTTGATTCTATGCAATATGTTTTTTCAAATGTTGTATTTGTCTTGTAGGCTACTTTTGTGTAAGCCGTATATTGTGGGTAAAATGCACTATAAATTCAAATGAACTTAAACTTAAATGTGTATTGCAGTGGAATCCTAACTCGAGATCCGCGTGTAAATCGAATCAATTTCCCATTGACATGAATGCAAGATTTACGCACGCGGATTTGGAGTTAGGATTCCACCCAAAATGCGTTGCTATTGGTATCATTATGACGTTGATATGTACACAGAATTGAGAATGTTCTGCAATAATACACAAAGTTCTTGAACTTTTAGTTTAGTGGCATAACGAGCTAAGACGCAACCTGAACCTGTGCAATCAGTATTACCAGAGTGAGATATAAAGAGATTATAACCGGAAGATTCGGCGCTTAACACAGCCTACTGACTGAGGTAGGCTAATGTAGGCCAGAGATGTAGTATAGTTGACATATAGTATAGATTTATAACACTTGTATTTGTAAATACTTGAGACGGCATAGGCCGACTACCTTTACAGCATTTGGACAAGGGACGCGTAAAAATGTCACTGAGAGATATCTGTCACTAGGAGATGATATTCCCATTAAGTCGAATTCAGCGTTGGATATTTCTATATGCCTAAAAACTCACATCTTTAGAAAGGCCTTCCTTTAGGTCCTGTCCTCTTGTTGTTGTTAGTGTTTTGTTTGTGTTTTTGTTTGTGTGTCTATTGCACTCAACTGCACAGGCTTTGAAATTGTCGGCTACAAATGAAAAACACATTCCAAATAAAATATATTTTTTATTATTATTATGAGACACCTAAATGCATGAATTGAATTAGGGCTATTTTAATTTTGCCGAGGTCTTCTGCTTATTAGCCTATAGGCTCCTACCTGTACCAGGCCGATTCCAGTTAATAAAATGTGCCCATTATATGGCCACTGATATTTGACCTGTTGGCCACAATTGTAGGCTATATTTCAAGGCGTGTCAACAAACATAGCCAGCCAACCCACAATGGAAGCTTTTACTGACTCTAACATAGGCCTCTGACAGGACCAAGTCACTTCGAACCATTGCATGGAACGCTGATAAGAGTTGTTAGGCAGTGAATTACCATGATAGTCATTCCAAACCCATTATGACGCCAGCCGAACGCACATTATAGATAATAACATTTCTTTGCTGCCAATCGGTGTACTGGTATTTGTTGACTGATTCAGAAGGGCAAACTCAAAGATTGTTATCCCTTTCTCATTTGGGGAATCTTTCTGACATTCCTGTTGCATTATAGTATGGGTGTGTGGAGATTATTTCAATCATTTTTGTTTGTGTTCTATCTACTGTAGGTGCATAAAAACAATGGAGGTGAAAATATATATGAGTATTGAGGATATCAGGAAGGAGCATGAGAGGATTAAGACAGAGAAGGCAGAGTTTGAGAAAAAGATAGAGGAATATGAGAAACAAAAGAGAAGGGACCAAAAAGTTAGGCAGAGGGAGGAGGAGATCCTGGCCAGAAAGGCAGAAAGACTGCAGGAGGACAGGAATGAGTTCAATAGGGAGAGGGAGGAGATGGACAGTGGGATCAAGATCCTCATGATGGAGATTGAGAAAGAGAAGGAGTCCTCAAAGGAGATACTTAGAAAGGCTGAGAAGGCAGAGGCAGAGTTAAATATGATGAGGAAGGAGAGCGTGAAAATCCAAAGAGACGGACAGAAGGTGGAGCAAGAAATGCTCAGGATGTGGAAGGAGAAGGAGACATTTCTCAAGGCCAAGAAACAGATGGAGAAAGAGATGGAGAAAAATATGGTGGCAGTCAAGAGGAGAGAGGCCCTGGTGATGGAGGCCGAAGAAAGACTTAAACTGAGCAAGGAAAAAGAGAAGGAAGAGCAGGAGGAGGAGACCTCAAAAGAGATGCTTAGAAAGACAGAGAAGGTCGGAGCAGAGTTGCAAATGATAAAGAAGGAGTGGATGAAAATCAAAAGAGACGGGCAGAAGGTGGAGCAAGAAATGCTTGGGATGTGGAAGGAGAAGGAGACATTTCTCAAGGCCAAGAAACAGATGGAAAAAGAAATGGAGGCAGTCAAGAGGAGAGAGGCCCTGGTGATGGAGGCCGAAGAAAGACTTAAACTGAGCCAGGAAAAGGAGAAGCTAGAGCAGGAAAAGTAGACCTCAATGGAGATGCTTAGAAAGACAGAGAAGGTCGGAGCAGAGTTGCAAATGATAAAGAAGGAGTGGATGAAAATCAAAAGAGACGGGCAAGATGTGGAGCGAGAAATGCTCAAGATGTGGAAGGAGAAGGAGACATTTAAAAAGGATAAGAAACAGATGGAGAAAGAGATAGAGGCCATCAAGAGGAGAGAGGCCCTGGTGATGGTGGCTGAAGAAAGAGCGAAACAGAGTCTGGAAAAAGAGAAGCTAGAACAGGAGAGGGAGACATTGAAGAAGGTGAGCATGGTGACGATTAGAGAGATGGTAGAGAACCTATAGACTAAGTAGATGAAGGTGATTGTTGCTAGTTTTACTATAGCATTTAGTCCATGACCTTCAACTCTCAGTTGAATTTGTCCAATTCTTGTCTCACCTTGCACTCCCCTCTGATGTTACTTTTTTAATTTCAGATGAACGATGGCTCCAGATATGCCCCAACCCTCATGTTCTCGTTGAGAGCGACTCCTCTGATGGCTCAGCTGTTACACAATCAGGCAAACCAGGGGACGAGCCTTTCTGTCAAAAGCCTTGTTGATGTGGCCCTGGCTGAGAGCGTGTGGGGGTGCAGAGATAAGACAGGGGACTGCACATGCCGACACCGTTAGCCTGGAAACCTCAACACAATTGGCCGCTATTTAGTGCTATGTGTGCTTCCCTTTCCCTTCACTCAAATGTTGTGGATGACATGTACATAAAGCTATACACTGGTGCAGGTGTGATGTTATGAGAGCTTTAGCATTTAGCATTTCCTGTGTCCAGGCGTTCTATTCACTTCTAATAGGACAAATGAAGGTACACTTGCCTCATAGGGGCTCATTCTTGTTTCATTTGTCCTATTAGCTCCTACTGACCTCACTTTACACAGACACAGAGGAGGAGAGACTCAGACTCATTAGAAGTTTATTACTGGATCAGTTTACAAAACAAAACAAAACTGCATGGAGCGTACAGTACAGCAGAGCTTGGAGTACCAGACATGAACACACACCTCACATGCACACACACATCGGAGCTGTCACAGTGGTATACCTTGGATCACACTCAGACACACACACACACACACACACACACACACACACACACACACACACACACACACACACACTCACTCTCTCTCAGGGCTGCATGCGGATAGCTCCATCCAGTTTGTTGACCTCTCCATTGATCATGGGGTTCTCGACCAGTGATGTCACCAGGTGGGCAAACTCTGCAGGGTCTCCCAGGCGCGAGGGGAAGAGCACTTGGCGGGCCAGGAATGAACGCACCTTCTCAGGTTAACCCGCCAGGAGAGGAGTGGAGAACAGACCTAAGGAGAGGGAGAGAGAGGTTGTCTGATATGGAGAGGAAGGGGGGGGGGGGAGGAGTGTGTGAAAGAGTGCGTATGTATGTGTGTGTGTTTACTGACTGGGTGCGATGGTGACCACACGGATGTCCATGGGTGCCAGGTCTCGGGCGATGGGTAGAGTCATCCCAACAATACCCCCCTTAGAGGCTGAATACGCAGCCTGACCCACCTACATAGAGAGAGAGTGAGAGTGAAGGAAGGGGCTGTTGAGACAGTGTTTGTGTGTGTGTGTGTGTGTGTGTGTGTGTGTGTGTGTATGTGTGTGTGTGTGTGTGTGTGTGTGTGTGTGTGTGTGTGGGTGCGTGCGTGCATGGTGCAATGGAGGTCTTGGCGATCTGTTGGTTTTTGTGTGTGATTGGCTGACGGTACTGCAGCATGTTGACCTCTTCCTCACTGCAGGGTCTACTTCAGTTGGAGCAGTCAGAGAGCACAGCCTGGGCCCCTGCAACCAAACATACACCCTGAAATATGGTTTGGACAAAGGATCCCAATGTCAAGATAATATTGCTGTAGGGAGGCTCGTCTATGACACAATACCATGTGGAAATGTCAATGATTTTCTAAAGATGAGTGGATAGTGGATAGTGGATAGTGGATAGTGCCTGGTGAGGTCGCAGACTTCAGGCAGATTGTTGACCTAATACGAAACATTAGTATTTTATTTGGACATTATATGATACTTTTGAAGCCCTGAAATAGTGGGAGTATGTTTACAAATGTTTTTTTAAAAACCCATTGAATTAAAGTTGAGAATCTCTACTTTGACCCCATAATAATTGTTTGATTTCAAATCCAAGTGTAGAGCTAAAAGAACAGAAAATGCTTCCTCTTTCCAATACTTATGAAGAGCACTGTATTCATGTTAATCAGTTGCTTCATTACTGTAATATGTGATGTGTTTTGAACTAGTATTTTGAAATACTGTTTTTAGGAGGCAATGATATAAAACAAGTGC
This sequence comes from Argentina silus, assembly GCF_951799395.1. NCBI lineage: Eukaryota > Metazoa > Chordata > Actinopteri > Argentiniformes > Argentinidae > Argentina > Argentina silus. The sequence continues at coordinate 40,844 of NW_028152352.1, read as the reverse complement.
ATACATGTAAAGAACATAACACATTTTTAGAGGAGTTCAAATATGTAAAATTCAGTATTACTCGAAAGAAAATATTTGCCCAAAAATATTTGCCCCATAGACCTTCTTGAATCAATGGGTCTGCAAACTATTAAAACCCGATAGGGATCAAACAGGCAGCAACTATTAGCAGGATGTTAAGATAAAGGCCGACAATAACATCACTGAGTTTTGCCCTCTGCGCAGGGATCCCCTTTCAATCATTCACTAGCCATGGCTTCAACTTCACCTCTCACATACTCTTTCGCCTGTGTTTCATGATCTGAAACACAGGTGTCATGACGGGATAAAATAATCACTTCAGCAGACGTGTCCGGGGTTACTCAGAAGAAGCGATTGAACCTGTAAAGATGGGTTACCTTCCGTACTTCTCCACCGAGACATGGACTCTCCTTGCCTTACTCATCTCTCTGATCGGAGTGTAAGAAGTTTTAATAAAAAATATTATTTGTTAGTTAGTTAGTTGTGATAATACATACAAATGATAGTATTGATAATTACAGTTATCTAACAGTTTCAATGATACCTATGACTTGATCGTTTTGCTTTTGTTTCAAGTCAGATTGTTGATTTATATTTATTCTGACCAGGTATGGATACTGGCCATATGGAATATTCAAAAAACTTGGCATTCCTAGTCCTAAACCCATCCCTTTCCTCGGGACGATAATGGGATATAAGAAGGTTTGTAGAGATTAAGCCCATAAACAACAACATTGTAGACTCATCCATGATGTGTGTTGTTGTGGTGAAAGCCATGGGAGCTGAATATGAATTGTTTTACCCAGAAAAATGGGCAATAAAGCTTTTGAACGAAAACGAAAAGAGAGGAGTGAGAGCCGGTCTGTAGTGGAAAAGGGCCATCATAGACTAAGCCACAGTTCAGGTTTATGACAAGCATTTATGAACTGGCTATTTTTTATTTTTATTTTTTTGTTCCCAGGGTGGTTTCACCAATTTTGACACAGAGAGCTTCCAGAAATATGGGAAACTGTGGGGGTGAGTCTGCTAAACTGATCCTGGTTATTGTTAACTATGATGGATATATATATCTCTCAGTGTCTACAGTATACACTCTTAAACCAGGCGGACACCGTGCGATTTTCACAAACACAGACGATCCAACCGACGAAATGGTCTCATACACCAAGACAAATGATCTGTCTTGATGCAAGTACACTGCCCAAGCAACAATTTCATGCTTCCACATTAATAATTTGAATCTGTTATTGAGCGATTTAAGTTTTAAGCTTTTAAGTATTCTGTAGTATGGTCCCAAACACAACTTGTGCGTTGCCAATGTTTGACAACATCCTGGATTCTCATTGGTTGAGGCTCCTATATTGCCTCTGAGCACGTCTCAAACTGCATGAATAAAGAGGAGCCATGACATGTCAGAATTCAAATCGGAAGTGATTGTGTCTTCCCTCCATGTCATTGAAAGGGCAAAAATGTAATTAAAAAAATAAAGAAAAAAAGGGTTCTAAAAGGATTCTTTGGTTGAATAACTCTTATGGGTTCCATTTGCAGTGCCCTGCGTAAGTAATGGTCCAAGCATTTTTTCTTCTTTTGCATTATGCAAATGTCCAAATTAAGCACTCATGTTCAGTATTTGGTCCCCAATCCTTTGTATGCAAAAGTGCAAAAGTCTGTGACCCATTGACCCAACCAGACGCTGGGTATCTTCTCTGGTAATGCTCTGCCAGACCTATATTGCAGCGATTGTTGTTTGTTTTTTTAGGATGTTTTGCCCTCCTCTTCAGCAAATTAAATGCATGTTCTATAGGATTCTATAGGATTCTCTTTTTGGCCCTGAATAATTTCCTAGTTGCTATGGCAGTATGTTTTGGGTCATTGTCCTGCTGTATGGTGAAATGCCGTCCAATGAGTTTGGAGCAATTAACTTGTACTTGGACTGACAAGATGTTTCTGAACACTTCTGAATTCATCCTCATCAAAGGAGACAAGTGAGCCAGTTACAGTGGAAGCCATACATGCCCAAGCCATAACACGGTAGCAAACCGTAACCTGGCCAGCCTGTTTTTGTGGCCAAGTAGTGGTTTGCACCTTGCAGTGTAGCCTCTGTAGTTCTGCTGGTGAAGTCTTCTGCGGATGGTAGTCTCTGACTCATTGACGCCTACCTCCTGGAGAGTGTTCCTAATCTATGGGGCAGTTTTTTTTATTTTTATTTTTTTATTATGGTGAGCATTCTTTGGTTATCCACTAGAAGTCTTCCTTGCCATTTGCGATTTCTTAGCTCACCAGTGCTTTCTTTCCTTTTAATGAAGTTCCAAACTGTTGATTTTGGTCGGTTTAAGGTTTTGGCTATGTTTAATTATTTTCTGATATTTCAGCATCATAATGGCTTCCCTGACTTTCAATAACATCTCTTTGGTCCTCATGTTGACAAGACACCAATAGCAGACTGCACAAATTATGTGATGGAACACACCTGACGAACACACCTGTCAAGCCAATTGTCCCATCACTTTTGTGTAGCCTGAAATAGGGGGATTATGCATAAACATGTTGTAATTTCTGAATGATAAACCAATATGTACACAAATAACATCAAATAAAAGATGAGAATCTCTACGTTCTCATTTCAACTCCAAAAAGAAGAAAAAATGCTTCACTGTCCCATTACTTTCGCACGGTATTGTATAACCTTCTGTGGAAAAGGGTTCTACATGGAACCCAAAAGGTTTCTTCAAAGGGAGAGTGGAAGAAGAACCCTTTTTGGTTCTAGGTAGCACTTTTTTTCTAAGAGTGCAGGATCTGTGATGGGTCTGTCTGTCTCTATCTACGGTATATTCGCTTGAATGCCACAGCCTATTTGAGTATTGTTGCTGACCATGTGCATCCCTTCATGGCCACAATTGACCCATCTTCTAATGGCTACTTCCAGCATGATAATGCACCATGTCACAAAGCAAAAGTTGTCTTAAACTGGTTTCATGAACATGACAATGAGTTCAGTGTTCTTCAGTGGCCTTCCCAGGATCTGAATCCAATAGAACACCTTTGGGATGTGGTAGAACGGGAGATTCACATCTTGAAAGTGAACCTGAAAAATCTGCAGGAATTGAGTGATGCAATCATGTCATCATGGACCAGAATCTCAAAGGAATGTTTCCAACATCTTGTGGAATCAATGCCACGAAGAATTGAGGCTATCTTTGTTTTTGCTGGTGTGTAGGATCTATGATGGCCGTCAGCCCATCCTGTGTATCATGGACACAGCCATGATCAAAACCATCCTCATCAAGGAATGCAACTCCCTTTTCACTAACAGGAGGGTAATACGCTGAATTGAAGTTGTTGTATAGGGAAAAAAACATAAGGACTCCTTAAATAGATAATATCATTGTTATTATAGCATTATTAATAGTAGGTTAATCTTGCAGTATATAATTATTATTATTTTTCTAGAATATCTATCTCAAAGGGCCTCTGTATGACGCCGTGTTTATCGCTGAGGATGATGCATGGAGACGGATCCGCAGTGTCCTGTCTCCCTCCTTCACCAGTGGGCGGATCAAAGAGGTACAGTCCCATCTCTCCTCTCCTTCTTTCATTCATTCCTTTATACAACACAAATAAATGAATGACTAACAACTCTGATGCGCGCGCGTGTGTGTGTGTGTGTGTGTGTGTGTGTGTGTGTGTGTGTGTGTGTGTGTGTGTGTGTGTGTGTGAGAGTGTGTGTGTGATTTGTACTATGTGTATAGTGTGTATTCATTGTTGTTTGTTGTTGTGTGAAGCAGCAACTTTAATTAATTAATCCAAGACAAATTTTCATCCGGGACAATAAAGTATATTTGATCTTATCTTCGATAAGTTCAGTGGTCAGATGACAGAGTATAGAATAATAGTTCATCTTTGGAGTCACTTATTCTTTGACATAATGTATCCTGTATGGATGTATATTCTCAGGCTATATAAACATTAAAATAATTCCTGTTTCAAACATGATATTAATATATGTTTTGCACATATTAATCCACGTATCAATCATGATATTTTTCCATGTATCCTTCCCAACTCAGATGCTCAGGATCATGAAGCAGCACTCTGGTAACTTGGTCAGCAATCTGAAGAAGACGGCTGATAACGATGAGCCCATTGAACTAAAGGAGTGAGTATTTATCTCCGAGACGATAAGGTGAATTTGTAATTTCAGTGAACTCCCCGTTTAATTTTGTAGTTGTGGTTCTGGTAGTCAGAGATTGTGTGGTTGTGTTCCAGGTTCTTTGGACCATACAGTATGGATGTGGTCGTCAGTACTTCATTCAGTGTCGACATCGACTCCCTCCACAACCCCTCCGACCCCTTTGTGACCAACATCAAGAAAATGCTCAAGTTTGACATCTTCAGCCCACTGTTCCTCACAGTCGGTACAACTGCCCCCATATAACTTTCAGTCATTTTGTGCTTAATAAATGAAGCTATTGATTTCATTGATTAGACTGACATAAACCACACTGCCAATGGTTTGCGCTCTACTCATTTGACAAACACATGGGCCCTGTCCAGAACCAACCTCTAGTTCCTAAATGCTGGACACTTGGAGATCTGAGTGGATTGGATACAGAAGTGTCTAGGGATAGAGCCTAGGAGTTGTTTCTGGACAGGGCTGTGTATTGAATAGGATTGGAGTCACGTATCATGGTATTTCCTGTTCCTGTTTGTAACCGTGGCATTTCCTGTCCGTCCAGCATTCTTCTCCTTCATGGGTCCTGTTATGGCAAACAAGGAGGTATCCCTATTCCCTGCCTCGGTCACAGATTTCTTCTACGCTGTCTTTCAGAAGATCAAGTCCAATTGCGTGGCTAGCACCAGGAAGGTATGTAACTGATCAAATATACGATCTTCAGCCAGTATTGTGTAATACAATTGTAGAGATTTGGTAGCATCTGGTAGTTCTCATGTGATTTTGATCTGACGTAAGCCTGCTTCCAGAGTCGGGTAGATTTCCTGCAGCTGATGATAGACTCGCAGAAAGACAGCAACTCAAAGGGAGAGGAGCAGAGTAAAGGTGCCTGCCTTAAACACACACACACACACACACACACACACACACACACACACACACACACACACACACACACACACACACACACACACACACACACTGTATACTAGCATCTAACACACACACATACAGTACCTGCCTCAAACACCTATACCTACAAACACACCTAACCCATTTCTCCCATCATCATAGGATTTAGTGACCATGAGATCTTGTCCCAGGCAATGATGTTCATCTTTGCTGGCTATGAGACCACCAGTAGCTCTCTGTCCTTCCTGGCCTACAATCTGGCAACCAACCCTCACATCATGACCAAGCTGCAGGAGGAGATAGACACTGTGTTTCCCAACAAGGTAACCCCTCTGCAGACTCCTATATAGTACTATTCATGTGGAACAGGTGATAGTGACAGTCACAGTGTGATAGTGACATGATAGTGACAGTGTTTTAGAGGGTACTGATGAGTGTGTAACCCCTGTGCACTGCAGACTCCTACAGATGGTTAGATAGGTGACAGTATTTTGCAGTGTGCTAATGTGTCTGTAGCATCCCTGTGCAGACTTCTGCCCAGTATTATTCATTTGAAACAGGAAGTAGATAGGTGTTGTTGGAATCTTCAGAATAGTTAAAAGGCCAGTACCTGAGGACCTGAGGGATCTACAGGGTATATACCTTAAAAGCATGTCTGACATGCAGTGGTGTGCATGACCATAGAGTGATTTCTAAACTAATACAATTATCTTAAAATAAATTATAAAACTAACAGGTAATCAGTGCAGAGACTTGTGTGATATGTGCTCTCCATCTGACTCGTGCTGCTGCATTTTGTATCATTTGCCTAGAGCTTTCTTTGGTCGACCAGACAGGAGAGTGTTACAGTAATCAAGGTTGCTAGTAATACAAGCATGCATTCGTCTCTCAGTGTCAGCCTGGGAGAGGAAAGGTTGCACCTTTACAGCTGTGTTCTGTAAAGGTCCATGTAATATTCAAGCGTTCTAAAAGCTTCCTAACGGTTGTAATGACTATCTTTAATCGGTAGCGATCAGGGAACAAGATCCCTTATAATAAATCCCTTATGAATAAATATTTCATTTTCGAACGCTGTTTTGGTTCGGAAAACACGCTTTTTAAAATGCAGTGTCCTACCTGACATTCGGTTTGCATATAAACATGTTGTGAGTGCCAGGGGTGTTCTAGGGGAGTAGACTGACCTTTCTCTGGTGGCTGCCTCTCCCAATCGTGTGTGCATGTAGAAACACAACAGCTAATGTCCAACACTGCAAGTTCATTTCGGGGGGATATATTATTATTAGGGAGGATGTTGTTGTTTGGACAACTTCAGACAGAATTTCTCCACGATGGCAGATTTCCGGCAAACTTACTTACTCTTCTTTAAGTGATACAAATATGTTTTAGTCACATTCTTGATATGGGTTTCAAAATTAAGATCTGAGTCAATGGTAACACCTTGTTTTTTTGCCTGGTGCTTAGTGTTACTGTAAGTAGTGTCTTTAAGTGTGCAGACAGTTTGACCAGGACAAGGACAAAGAGCATTTTGGCATAAGCATTAATTAATTAATTCTAAGGTCATTAAGAACCTAGTTAATAACTTAACAACATAGTGCTATCTCAGTGCTATGATCGGCACAAAAGCCAGATTGGAACATGTCAAAGGTACAGTTGGGAAGAAGGAGATTATTTAACAGTTTGAACACCTTTTTTTCAAGAATTATTATTTTTTTGCTTAAAAAGGGAAGGTTGGAGATTGGCCTAAAATCGCAAAGGACTGAAGAGTCTAAGTTACTTTTCTTCAGGAGGGGTTTCACCATGGTAGTTTTAGGTGCAGATGAACAGACCCCCACTTTGCTGAGCATTTCTGTATGACCACTGCAAAAGAGTTCATAGTGCTTCCATGTGGTGGAAGGTGGGGTAACAAGTCATCAAACACATCTTCAGGTCTTGCCTGAGTGATCCTCCTCACCTAATATTGGTTCTCTTATCTCAGAAGTATGTTTCAAATTCCTCACATTTGTAGGTGGAGAGTAGATCACCAGGTGTCTTGTGGGCGGGATTTATAAGGCTGTCAATCGTTGAAAAGAGCACTGTTTGAGTTGTTATGATTCATTATCAATTTTGAGAAATGATCCCGTCTGTCTCGGCGTTTTTTTATTGCCTTATTAAAAGCAGAAAGATGCTCTCGAAGAATATCAAGGTGGACCTGCAGTTTTTGTCCGCTCAGACTTTCTGCAAATTCTTTTAAATTTGGCCACAGCCTTTTTCAGTTTGACTGGTGCTACAGAGTCGATAGTTGCCCTTAGTTTGGTGTTGAAGCTGGTTGCTAAATCATTATCACAGGAGGAAGCTGTTGATGGTGTACTATTCATATTCATATTCATCATGAAATTCTCATCTGCTCAGCGACATGGCTAGATAAATAATAGAGTGAAAATATATTTTTCCCCACTTCTAATAGACTGACATGCATTCATGTTTAGCCAGGTTTCAGATAAAAACATTACAGTGCAGCTTTCGCTCTGAGATAAGATCAATAAAGGTTTTGCCAGATAGGGACCTAATATTCAAAAGCACCATGGTAATGTTCTCTGGGCTGTTCGGTGCTGCCCGGCCACAGTTAATGGAATGGATACCAAGTTATTCACATTTGAACCACCTGACAGTTTTCTTGTAGTCTGTCGACTGTGATAGGAAATAATAGACTGTAGCACATTCAGTATTCCAAGCAGTCAATCCACTAAAAGCAGCCCAGTTTAGTGGCATTTTGACTTCTGATTGATCCTTGTGTACATCTATCATTTACATTGTTCAGTGGAATCTAAATGTATTTTCTTCTAACTATCAAGATAACATTATTTAGCGATTTTTTTGTTTATTCATGTATAACAAAAAAGCAAGACACTATTACACACGTACATTGAAAGTAATGGCGTTCTGTATGCGGGTGTCATGAAATTAGGCTATGCAGATTAGAATAAGTATAGTACTGTGTTCATTTCCCCCCCAAAAAACACAAAAAACTAACAGCTCTTCAGATTTGCGACGAAAAAGAGTTAGTTCTGGGCTACGGCTACGTGAACGACCAATCACTAGTGCTCATGTGAGTGTAATATCCCTGTGCAGGCTCCTATCCAGTACGAGGCTCTGATGCAGATGGACTATCTAGACAGCGTGATCAACGAGTCTCTCAGGTTGTACCCCATCGACTTGAAAGAGTCGCCAAGAAATCTGTTGAGATCAGCGGCATCACCATCCCCAAGGGTATGGTCGTCATGATACCCATCTGGACCTTGCACCGTGACCCCGATGTGTGGGAAGACCCAGAGGAGTTCAAACCAGAGAGGTAATGGGCCACATCTTAACCACAACCACAATATCAATCACAACAGCAACGATAAGAGCAGTGTTCCACAAACAACCATAAAACAAACCTAAATGCGACGACCAAACACAAACAGGTTTCTTCAACCATGTATAACCATCATATTACTGTGATTTAATTGATATGTTCTTTAACCCCTCCTCCTCTGAACTCTCCGTGTGTAGGTTCAGTAAGGAGAACAAGGAGAGCATCGACCCATACACCTACATGCCGTTCGGGTTGGGCCCACGGAACTGTATCGGGATGCGATTCACTCTGGTATTGATGAAACTGGCGATGGTGGAGATTCTACAGAGGTTCAACTTCACCGTCTGCAAAGAGACAGAGGTGAGACAAAATAATGATACAATGATTGTAAATATAATTTTGTACCTATGACTTTGTTGCGTTTCTATATGTAGCAGAGGTGATTTTGGAATCACACTCGCGTGATGAGGTAGCCCTGCCTGAGACATGTAAACTGAAGTGTCGCCCTCAGACCTTGAGGATGTCCTCTTGGCTTAATAGTAGCGTTTGTGTCTTCCACATGGGAGACCCGGGTTTGAACCCCCATACTACAATTCTGTACTTGCGTACTGCATGAGTATGTACTCCCCATTTAATTTCCCAGATTGCATTTTTCAGTACTAGGCGCCAATCATCCTCAGTATAGGCTACCTACTAAATGATGGAAGTGTGAGATTTAAAAAAAAGCTATTTGTATTTCTGCAAAACTCCCTCGAGACTTCATAGGGCCATTTTAATGTATGTCGACCCAAGAGAGGTTGTCCAGGAGTTTGAGTTTATTTGAATTTATAGTGCAATGCTACCCGAACGTAACAGTGACACTGTGTTAGGTAACATTCATAGTGTAACGCTGACATCTGTTTTACTCGTTCCTTCATACTTTAACTGTGTGTCAACTCTCACCAGATCCCCATTGAGATGGACCTGTTCCGCTGCCAGGAGTCCAACGACAACCAGCTCAAAGCAGACAGCCAGTGATGAGGATCTGCCCTGCTGCAGGTCTCTCAGTTATTATGTTACACATAGATCTAGGATCAGCCCCAACACTGGCTACTTTCAAAAATGGGAAAAAATAAAAAAAAGGGCTTCGCTTTTGCCTTAAATTGAAACTAAATTGGCGCTAATAATTGCACTGTGACCCTAAAATGCACTGTGACTTTTATTCTTTTTTTTATGTCTTTTATGCGTTTTTATTCTAATTTTTCTTTCATGCTCTTTCCTTTTTATCTATTTTACGTAAAGCACTTTGAATTGCCTCTGTGTATGAAATGTGCTATATAAATAAACTTGCCTTGCCTTGCCTTGCCTTGCCTCGCCTCTGGGCTCTGCTGCTACTGTATGCTGCTCTCTTTGTATCTGTCTATTAGTGGAGGTCCAGGACTCGTTGTACAGAGACAGTTGTTGTCTGTCGTCTGCAGTGCAGGGATTTGCATGTGACTTGTGTATGTTTTGTACTTGTCTGGTAGTGGGTCTCTATGATCACGCTAAAAACGTGTGTATAATCACAAACTAAATCATAACATGAGAATGAACAACATGCCATCAAAACATGACAATAAATAGGTGTTAGATTAGATTCAACTTTATTGTCATTGTGCAGAGTACAAGTACAGAGACAACGAAATGCAGTTAGCGTCTAACCAGAAGTGCAAAAAAGCAGAAAAGTGCAATGTGAACAATATATACAGGTAGAGCAGTATAAGCAATATATGAGCAGTATAAGTAGTGCAGTATAAGCAGTATATGAGCAGTATAAGCAGTATATGAGCAGTATAAGTAGTGCAGTATAAGCAATATATGTATTAACAGTAACATTATAAGCAGAATAAATATAGAATGCAGTATGAACAGTATAAGCAGTATATGAGCTGTATAAGTAGTGCAGTTACCAATGTATTGGGTCTATCTATGGGTATCGTAGTGCAGCAGTAGTCAAAATGTACCTGCATTTTATCGGTTGAAGTGCCATCTCATCTGTCATAAGATTTGACTTGTAAAACTGAAAAGTAGGATACAACTAATAGCCTAAATGTATAAACACAGACCACAACCAAAAAACAACATGGGAAAATCGTTTACGCATCCTCTGCAGCAGGAACAGTGCAGAGAAAAAGTATGTACAGTAAACCCCATAACTGAATACACTTCATACGCTTCAGCGCGACACAGAACGCCTATACTGCAACAAAGTAAAAAGATGAGACAGACACGTGTCTTCAATAACTTGCATGTTTAATCAAAATACAAGCATTCGGCACATCGTTAACTTGTAGGAAAGTTTAATCAGGTTTTATCAATTGTATTATTTTAAATGTGAAATAAATAGCATCAGTGCAGAGGCTATAACACACTACAAAAGTCACATTAAATCACGGAAAGTAGGCTAGGCTAATTAACGGAACTATATGATTATAAAGCCGGAGCCCAGTCCAGGGTTCTGAAAGCGACAAGTAACAAGTGTGCCCATCAACTGTCTAGATATTAGGCCTATACGTAACATTTAGTCCTCCACTTTATATCACAGCCAGTATAACGTTTAAAATGACTACAAAACAAAAGCAATATAGTCTACAGTGAACGGCGCATTGTCCATTTGTCATACATGTCCAAACAGACCCGCTCACTTGAATAGGAAAGTAGCGCGGCGGTTCGTTGCTTCAGCAAACCTCTCGATGACTTTACTGTTGAAATCCATCTGTCCCTGGATCAATGCATTTTCAATGGAAATCATGTCAAGGCCGTTCAGTCGCTGGTGTCTGTTCTGTTCTGACAGATGTATAATGTCTTTGAATCCAGCCGATGCCCAAATAGTCTCCACCAAAAATCATACATGGGAAACAGAACAGCGCATGTTTCGAGGCGGTAGCGGTTAGCCATCTCTTTTTGTCAAACCATTCCTGTTGGCCCTAAACGTTTTATCTCCAACTTCTCTTCCAAAGGCAATGTACTAAACCCCATGGTCAACAAATAATCTACACGATTCATTGTGAAAACTTTAGCTAGCTAGCATTAGCGATAGACGTACAGTAGATGAACTGAATTGCTTTTTGATTATTTCCTGTCATGTCAGACCACGTTAACGACATTAGCGTTTAATAGTTTTTCGCCACCTGTTGCTAGGCAGAATTCATACCCAATATAATTTGCGTGAGGTTTTCCCTGCTTACGCCAAACACGCTCACGTTGTTCCCCTCGCAACGATGGGGCAAGAGTGCTCCGCTGCCCCACAGCAGAAAGACGGGACAGGGAGCGCAGTCCGCACACACTAGTAATTACTAGTAATTAGTAATTACTCCAAAAACAGCACTATACGGATTATGAGTCAAGTTTTATATATTTATACACACCAATTTCACCATTTAATCTATTTTGTATTAAATATAAAATACTTATTATTATTACTAATAAAAAATATGACTAATAATTGTTTCGTATTTGTAATGTACTTTATGAGACTTTATGTTTGTAATGTACTTTATAAAGAAAAAAACCCTGTATATCCCCAAATTTGATTCTATGCAATATGTTTTTTCAAATGTTGTATTTGTCTTGTAGGCTACTTTTGTGTAAGCCGTATATTGTGGGTAAAATGCACTATAAATTCAAATGAACTTAAACTTAAATGTGTATTGCAGTGGAATCCTAACTCGAGATCCGCGTGTAAATCGAATCAATTTCCCATTGACATGAATGCAAGATTTACGCGCGCGGATTTGGAGTTAGGATTCCACCCAAAATGCGTTGCTATTGGTATCATTATGACGTTGATATGTACACAGAATTGAGAATGTTCTGCAATAATACACAAAGTTCTTGAACTTTTAGTTCAGTGGCATAACGAGCTAAGACGCAACCTGAACCTGTGCAATCAGTATTACCAGAGTGAGATATAAAGAGATTATAACCGGAAGATTCGGCGTTATACACAGCCTACTGACTGAGGTAGGCTAATGTAGGCCAGAGATGTAGTATAGTTGACATATAGTATAGTTTTATAACACTTGTATTTGTAAATACTTGAGACGGCATAGGCCGACTACCTTTACAGCATTTGGACAAGGGACGCGTAAAAATGTCACTGAGAGATATCTGTCACTAGGAGATGATATTCCCATTAAGTCGAATTCAGCGTTGGATATTTCTATATGCCTAAAAACTCACATCTTTAGAAAGGCCTTCCTTTAGGTCCTGTCCTCTTGTTGTTGTTAGTGTTTTGTTTGTGTTTTTGTTTGTGTGTCTATTGCACTCAACTGCACAGGCTTTGAAATTGTTGGCTACAAATGAAAAACACATTCCAAATCAAATATATTTTTTATTATTATTAGAGACCTAAATGCATGAATTGAATTAGGGCTATTTTAATTTTGCGGAGGTCTTCTGCTTGTTAGCCTATAGGCTCCTACCTGTACCAGGCCGATTCCAGTTAATGAAATGTGCCCATTATATGGCCACTGATATTTGACCTGTTGACCACAATTGTAGGCTATATTTCAAGGCGTGTCAACAAACATAGCCAGCCAACCCACACTGGAAGCTTTTGCTGACTCTAACATAGGCCTCTGACAGGACCAAGTCACTTCGAACCATTGCATCGAACGCTGATAAGAGTTGTTAGCCAGTGAATTACCATGATAGTCATTCCAAACCCATTATGACGCCAGCCGAACGCACATTATAGATAATAACATTTCTTTGCTGCCAATCGGTGTACTGGTATTTGTTGACTGATTCAGAAGGGCAAACTCAAAGATTGTTATACCATTCTCATTTGGGGAATCTTTCTGACATTCCTGTTGCATTATAGTATGGGTGTGTGGAGATTATTTCAATCATTTTTGTTTGTGTTCTATCTACTGTAGGTGCATAAAAACAATGGAGGTGAAAATATATATGAGTATTGAGGATATCAGGAAGGAGCATGAGAGGATTAAGACAGAGAAGTCAGAGTTTGAGAAAAAGATAGAGGAATATGAGAAACAAAAGAGAAGGGACCAAAAAGTTAGGCAGAGGGAGGAGGAGATCCTGGCCAGAAAGGCAGAAAGACTGCAGGAGGACAGGAATGAGTTCAATAGGGAGAGGGAGGAGATGGACAGTGGGATCAAGATCCTCATGATGGAGATTGAGAAAGAGAAGGAGTCCTCAAAGGAGATACTTAGAAAGGCTGAGAAGGCAGAGGCAGAGTCAAATATGATGAGGAAGGAGAGCGTGAAAATCCAAAGAGACGGACAGAAGGTGGAGCAAGAAATGCTCAGGATGTGGAAGGAGAAGGAGACATTTCTCAAGGCCAAGAAACAGATGGAGAAAGAGATGGAGAAAAATATGGTGGCAGTCAAGAGGAGAGAGGCCCTGGTGATGGAGGCCGAAGAAAGACTTAAACTGAGCAAGGAAAAAGAGAAGGAAGAGCAGGAGAAGGAGACCTCAAAGGAGATGCTTAGAAAGACAGAGAAGGTCGGAGCAGAGTTGCAAATGATAAAGAAGGAGTGGATGAAAATCAAAAGAGACGGGCAGAAGGTGGAGCAAGAAATGCTTGGGATGTGGAAGGAGAAGGAGACATTTCTCAAGGCCAAGAAACAGATGGAAAAAGAAATGGAGGCAGTCAAGAGGAGAGAGGCCCTGGTGATGGTGGCTGAAGAAAGAGCGAAACAGAGTCTGGAAAAAGAGAAGCTAGAACAGGAGAGGGAGACATTGAAGAAGGTGAGCATGGTGACGATTAGAGAGATGGTAGAGAACCTATAGACTAAGTAGATGAAGGTGATTGTTGCTAGTTTTACTATAGCATTTAGTCCATGACCTTCAACTCTCAGTTGAATTTGTCCAATTCTTGTCTCACCTTGCACTCCCCTCTGATGTTACTTTTTTAATTTCAGATGAACGATGGCTCCAGATATGCAGATATGCCCCAACCCTCATGTTCTCTGATGGCTCAGCTGGTACACAATCAGGCAAACCAGGGGACGAGCCTTTCTGTCAAAAAGCCTTGTTGATGTGGCCCTGGCTGAGAGCGTGTGGGGGTGCAGAGATAAGACAGGGGACTGCACATGCCGACACCGTTAGCCTGGAACCCTCAACACAATTGGCCGCTATTTAGGGATACATAGCAAATCAATTTATATAGTTGTCTTAAGTTCAATAAATTAAGTTGAACATTAAATTAAATTGACTTCCTTTCTCTACCACTGTGACTGCTTGTGGCATTTATTATTATAGAAAGTCTTACTTGTGATGACCGTGATGTATGTAGCTGAAGATGAATGTAGCTATTTATTTTAAGTCGCTCTGGATAAGAGCTTCTGCTAAATTACTCAAACGTAGGCCTAAAGTACATCCGTAAAATAATGTATCCATTTCCTTTTAACCATCTCTAAACCCTAGATGGCAGTATTTACTCTTACACCAGAAACGTGACCAGTTGCACGTGTGGATGCAGAATAAATAGCCCTCCCAGTCTGTTTCTGCAAGGAACTTCTAATTTATGGATTCTCTACATATGTTGAGAGTCTTGTCAAGTCTGAATATGTTAGAGTTGGGGTTTGTCCTCTACCTCCAAATATAAACGAGGACAATCACTTTGTTTTTCATACAGGTACCACTATTGTATGTATTTCTATTATCAAGGTTTCTATTACTTTACCATACTATGAAACTAATTGAATATGTTTTTAAGCGTCCAAAAAGCATTGATACCATTTCCAAGCACTCCAAGAATCATTTTGCGTTGCTGCTACAGCAGCCGCGCAATGTCAACACTTTACACACGCACTGGTGTAGCATGTAACATTAAAATCCATCAACTTCATATCAAACCATTGATGATTGGTGAACTTGTTGGATCAGTTAAGGCCTGTGCCAGAAATCAGTACACACACCAATCACACAATGGGACTATAACAGACACATACAGTGCATTCTGAAAGTATTCAGACCCCTTCACTTTTTCCGCATTATGTTATGTTACAGCCTTATTTTAAAATAGATTAAATTATTAATCTAATCATTAATCTACACACAATACGCAATAATGACAAAGGTGCTTCAACAAAGAACTGAGTAAAGGGTCTGAATACTTATGTAAAGGTGATATTTCAGTTTTTTATTTTGAATAAATTAGCAACAATTTCTAAAAACCTGTTTTCACTTTGTCATCATGGGGTATTGTGTGTCGATTGATGAGGAAAAAAAAATGTTGAATCCATTTTAGAATAAGGCTGTAACATCACAAAATGTGGAAAAAGTTAAAGGGTCTGAATACTTTCCGAGAGCACTGTATTTACATCTTGATTCACAGAATCACGCCTTGTACACACTTGCAAGTGATAGCAACGCCCATCACCTGTCCCAATAAAGAGATGCTCCAAGCGCACCATTTCATCCTTTCCACTCTTCACTCTCTGACTGTCTGAAGTGTACTGTAGTTGTGTTGTTGTAGCTGGCTACACCTCAGCCTATGATTCTCACGGGGCGTTAGATTGTCTCTGATAGAATCCTACGGTTCAGCTCGACATTCAACGACGATTTTCACCTTCTGAGCACCTGTTAACTCTCTGAGCTAGCAGGCTAACCTGTGAGCTCTCAATTCTTTGTTATTGTTGAACCCTAGCTCAACAATAATTCCTCAGGTTATTATTATAACTTGCTAGGTCATATGTGTAGGCTACAGCTAGCACTTGGGACGGTCGGCTAACTAAGTTACTTGTTGTTTCCGGACAGCTGAGAACCTTGGCTAGCTTTGACAAGCTAATATTGAGAAATATTAGCACCCTGTTTGCAGGAGGGTTGGCCAGCTTGTGTTTGTAGCCCTGGGACTACTGAGCACTTTCTAGTTTGACATAATTCCTAGTTAGTTACCTCGTATAATGATCTAGAATATGCCAGTTCTCTCTAGTGTGAGACCAGTGCCATATCTAACTATGCGGGTACCAGTTCCCTGTGGTAGCACGTGGGTGGAGTAATGCTGAGGTGTGCTGATATTGTACCTGCTTGTTGCTTCGTGCGCTGTATCTAAACTAGTCAACTACACTATCTACAACTACACTGTCTATCACAACTAAGTCAACTAATAAACATGGGCTACGCATATCTTAAACATGCCTGTGTCTGTGTGTTTGTGTGTGTGTGTGTGTGTGTGTGTGTGTGTGTGTGTGTTTGCATACATGTGTTTTTTCGGGGATGCATAGAAAGTCTTCCAGCTGTTCCAATGAGAACATCCATCCATAGACCTATGCATTTAATTCTGGTTTGTTTATAACTAAGAGGAAGACACGGTTATCATCAAAAACCACTAGTTATCATCAAAAATGATGGTCACAGTTTGCTAAAAAAAAGTACCTAAAAAGCCTGCAGAGGTCTCGTAAAAATGAAAGTTTGGAGAAAAAAGGATCTGCCCAAGATTTACAGCATACCACCTCATCTGTGAAACATGGTGCAGGGGGTGTTAGGTTTGGGCATGTATAGTTGCCATTAGAACTTGTTAACTTGTCTTAATTGATGATTGTACCTGCTGACGGCAGCAGCAGAATGTATTCTGAAGTGCACAGAAACATCTTGTCTGCTTGAGTGCAAGCAAATGCGTCCAAATGCATTGGATGGTGCCACACCATACAATAAAACAATGCCATAGCCAAAACACTGCCATAGCAACTAGTGGAAAGATCTTGATTGGCCAAGTCAATCTTCAGATTAAAATTCAATTGAACATGCATTACATTTCCCTAATGATAAGAATTTAGGCAAAAAGACCTCAAAACAAACAACAACTGAAGATGGCTGCAGTACAGGCCTAGCAGAGCATCACCAAAGAAGATGCCCAGCGTCTGGTAGGGTTAGTGGGTTGCAGACTTCAGGCAGTTATTGTCCACTAAATACTAGTGGATTGTCCACTAAATACTAAACATGACTGCTTCATATGGACATTTGATAAGTCTGTCCCATTACTTTTGGGTACACTGAAATAGGGGGACTATGCATAAAAAGTGGGGTAATTTTTGAATGGTGAAACCAATGTGTACACAAATACCGTCAAATAAAAGCTGAGAATCTCTACTTGTAATAATTGTTTAATTTCAAATCTAAACGTTTGGAGTATAGAGCCGAAAGAACAAAAAATGTTTTGTTGTCCCATTACTTACACAGGCAGGGGTTTGGGAAAGTGAACAACATTTGATGGTGAATACATACTGTATGTCAAACCCCAGCCTGACCACTCCGTTCTTCCACCTCGGCTGGCCGCCTCTAAGAGGATGGAGTGGTTGCGCTAGTTGGTCACGGCTTTTCACTGTCTTGGCACCCCGGTGGTGGAACGAGCTTCCCAGTGCGGTCAGGACTGCAGAGTCACTACCTATCTTCCGCCGTAGATAGAAGACCCATCTCTTCAGGCTACATCTTGACTGTCCCTCCTAAAGACCTCTTCACCTTCCACTACCCACCTGTACAGTACCTCTAATGTAAAGCATTTTTAAAAAGCATTGTGACTACCAATGGCCCATCTGCTAAATGTCAAAAATTTAAATGTAAATGTGGTGAAAATGGGTGAAGTGTCTAGCCCCAAATTTACAAAAAATGGTTAGGGCATAAACCCAATATTTTCATGTTTTATTCATTTTTCCAGAGAACAGATTGGTGTTGAATTGTGGGATATATGAAGGATTGCCCCTTTTAAAAGGCTACCCATTTTTAATTGGCAATTAGGGCACTTGAAATTAGCCAAATAAGCCACCTTTTTGGAGTGGTAGGGTCTCTCTCTGATAACCCCCCCCCCCCCCTAAAAAGTACCACATAGGTTCTTGACATCAAAGATGAGCATGGAAATTAACAGGCCATGTAGCAATTAAGCTTATTTTATTTTCTCGTGCATGAGGTTATTCGCAGGTTACCTAAATGTTAACCTCGTCCTCAGGCTATCGCTCACAGCGCATATAAGTCTGGAATAACGACGACTCAAACCTGGCCGTAGGGTGATTACTGATTAAAGTACTTGTTATTATTTGATTTCAGCTAATCACACGGCTGCAAGGTGTAGCTTCTTATCAGAAATGTGTGGAATGTGCTGTGGAAGATGATTGATCCGAGGTAAAGCCAATGGCTATGCCCCGTCCCTGTTTTTGACGCTCTTGCTCTTGGCTTAATGAAAGCCAATGAAGTTTAACGCATTGGTCCAACAGACCTTTCGGGCATTTGGGCGGAAGTGTCTGGGAACGAGACTACTTAAATCTTAACATAATATTAACATAATCTTCAGCAGTACATGCTAAGCACAGTGTATCTATGAGAAGATATTCAGCAGTTTGCTCGTACAAAAGTCCTACAATTCCGAAGCGAGTATAAACCAAGGCAATAATTAATATTAAATACATTTAAATACATTCATAAAGTTCTTCATAACCAACATCAGGGAGATGTGACCAGAGAGGTGGTTGAGTGGATCCTGGCTATAAGGGCACACTCTTGCCAACACACATTCTGGTGTGACATGTGCGATGTCTTATTGATCTATGTTGCTTTGGCTGTCTCCATGTGTGGATCATTGTAATCAGGGGTGGGGCTGGCCTTTTAAACACCTGTGCTTTGTTTCATTCAGGGAAAACAAAGAGATTTTTAACATTTCTTTTAAAGAGACAACACACATTTTCTGCCATGCCTCTGTCAATTGATTTGGCTTTAATCAATGGTTTCTTCTTGATGTTGTGTACATGTTTTCATGCCTATGTCACCTTTCAGAGGAAATCAAGGAACCTATCCAGATCTGATGTCGTATTAGATGAGTCAAACCCTGTCAGAACATAATTTGCTTTTGCTAGATTCTTTTCTTTTCTTTTGTCTAGTATTGGTATACATGGTCGAAATGATGCACTCATGTTTAGTATTTGGTCGACAATACTTTGTATGCAATAACCGTCTGGGACCCATTGACCCCACCAGGTGCTGGGTATCTTCTCTGGTGATATTCTGCCAGGCCAGCCATCTTTTTGCCAGGTCTTTTTGCCCAAAATCTTACCATCAGAAAATGAAATGCATGTTCAATAGGATTTAAATCCAAACATTGACATGGCCAGTCAAGAACTTTCCACTTTTTCGCCCTGAAAATCTCCCTAGCTCCAATGGCAGTATGTTTTGGGTCATTGTCTTACTGTATGATGAAGCGCCATCCAATGAATTTGGAAGCATTGCTTTTACTCGACCAGACAAGATATTTCTGTACACTTCAGAATACATTCTGCTGCTACTGTCAGCAGTAACATCATCAATTATGATAAGTTAGCAAGTTCTAGTGGCAGCTATACATGCCCAAACCATAGCATCCCCTCCACCATGTTTCACAGATGAGATGGTATGCTGTAAACCTTGGGCAGATCCTTTTTTCTCCAAACTTTCCTCTTGCAATCACTCTGATAATATTCATCTTATCTGTCCACAAGACTTTTTTCCACACCTCTGCAGGCTTTTTAGGTACTTCTTAGCAAACTGTAACCCGACTATCCTTTTTAAGAATAACTAGTGGTTTGCATCTTGCAGTGAAGCCTCAGCCATTTGCGATTGCTGAGCTCATCAGTGCTTGATTTTGGCAAGTCTAAGGTTTTGACTATGTTTCAGATTTTTCAGCTTTCACCATTTGTCAATTCCTTTGCTATTGTAATGTATCTAACACCTTGTCCTTTGTTGGGAATGATATTTAAGGAGAGGGACAGCGAGATATTCTTTGAGTTTTGGGTTAGGCCCATCACGGGCATCATTCTCCCGCGTTGTCCTTGACGCACGTTAACGTATGGTTAAAACTTACAGACGTATGTTGTTTTAAATTGTGTTAAATTGGTTATTTTGTTGATACTCTATTCTCATTCTTCCTATGGGCATTAATGTGATGTTGTGCGCTCGATAAAGGTTCTGTTAATCAGGGCTGGCTCTAGCCATTTTGGTGCCCAAGCATTTTTCCTTCTTTTGCATTATCAAATGTCTAAATTAAGCACTCATGTTTAGTATTTGGTCCCCAATCCTTTGTATGCAAAAGTGCAAAAGTCTGTGACCCATTGACCCAACCAGACGCTGGGTATCTTCTCTGGTAATGCTATGTTGCAGCGACTGTTGTTGTTTTTTTAGGATGTTTTGCCCTAAGTCTCCTCTTGAGCAAATGAAATGCATGTTCTATAGGATTTAAATCTGGAGACTGACTTGGCCAGTCAACAACTTTCCACTTTTTGGCCCTGAAAAATTCCCTAGTTCCTATGGCAGTATGTTTTGGGTCATTGTCCTGCTGTATGATGAAATGCTGTCCAATGAGTTTGGAGCCATTTACTTGTACTTGGACTGACAAGATGTAAATAAATGATTCTCAATTATGGTGAGCATTCTTTGGTTATCCAATGGAAGTCTTCCTTGGCCTACTAGGTAATTTGCGATTTCTGAGCTCACCAGTGCTTTCTTTCCTTTTAATGAAGTTAAATGAAGTTCCAAACTGTTGATTTTGGTAGGTTTAAGGTTTTGGCTATGTTTATTTTTTTTCTGATATTTCAGCATCATAATGGCTTCCCTGACTTTCAATAACATCTCTTTGGTCCTCATGTTGACAAGACACCAATAGCAGACTGCACAAATTATGTGACGGAACACACCTGACGAACACACTTGTCAAGCCAATTGTCCTATCACTTTTGTGTAGCCTGAAATAGGGGGATTATGCATAAAAGTGTTGGAATTTCTGAATGATAAACCAATATGTACATTATATAAAAAATAAAAATCTCTACGTTTTTATTTCAAATCCAAACAGAAGAAAAAATGCTTCACTGTCCCATTACTTACGCACGGTACTGTATAACCTTCTGTGGAAAGGGTTCTACATGGAACCCAAAAGGTTTCTTCAAAGGGACAGTGGAAGAAGAACCCTTTTTGATTCTAGGTAGCACTTTTTCAAAGAGTGCAGGATCTGTGATGGGTCTGTCTGTCTCTATCTACGGTATATTTGCTTGAATGCCACAGCCTATTTAAATATTGTTGCTGACCATGTGCATCCCTTCATGGCCACAATTTACCCACCTTCTAATGGCTACTTCCAGCATGATAATGCACCATGTCACAAAGCAAACGTCGTCTTAAACTGGCTTCATGAACATGACAATGAGTTCAGTGTTCTTCAGTGGCCTTCCTTGTCACCGGATCTGAATCCAATAGAACACCTTTGGGATGTGGCAAAACGGGAGATTTACATCTTGAAAGTGCACCTGAAACATGTGCAGGAATTGCGTGATGCAATCATGTCATCATTGACCAGAATCTCAAAGGAATCAATGTCACGAAGAATTGAGGCTGTTTTGAGAGCAAAGGGAGGCTCTACCTAGTATTAGTATAGTGTTCCTCATAAAGTGTTGGGTGAGTGTATATCTAACTATCTTTGTTTTTGCTGGTCTGTAGGATCTATGATGGCCGTCGGCCCGTCCTGTGTATCATGGACACAGCCATGATCAAAACCATCCTCATCAAGGAATGCTACTCCCTTTTCACTAACAGGAGGAAAATACGCTAAATTGAAGTTGTTGTATGGGGAAAAAAACATAAGGGCTCCTTAAATAGATAATATCATTGTTATTATAGCATTATTAATATTCGGTTAATTTTGCAGTATATAATCATTGTTATTTTTCTAGAATTTTTATCTCAACGGGCCTCTGTATGACGCTGTGTTTATCGCTGAGGATGATGCATGGAGACGGATCCGTAGTGTCCTGTCTCCCTCCTTCACCAGTGGGCGGATCAAAGAGGTACAGTCCCATCTCTCCTCTCCTTCTTTTATTCATTCCAACAACACAAATAAATGAATGACTAACAACTCTGACGTGTGTGTGTGTGTTTATGTGATTTGTACTATGTGTATAGTGTGTATTCATTGTTGTTTGTTGTTGTGTGAAGCAGCAACTTTAATTGTCCAAGACAAATTTCCATCCGGGACAACAAAGTATATTTAATCTTATCTTAGATAAGTTCAGTGGTCAGATGACAGAGTTTAGAATAATAGTTCATCTTTGGAGTCACTTATTCCTTGACTATATACATAATGTATCCTGTATGAATGTATATTCTCAGGCTATATAAACATTAAAATAATTCCTGTTTCAAACATGATATTAACCCATGTTTTGCACATATTAATCCATGTATCAATCATCATATTTTTCCATGTATCCTTCCCAACTCAGATGTTCGGGATCATGAAGCAGCACTCTGGTAATTTGGTCAGCAATCTGAAGAAGACGGCCAATAATGAAGAGCCCATTGAACTAAAAGGTGACCTTGGGTGACCTGAAAGGCGCCTCCAAATAAAATGCATCAAAAGAGTGAGTATTTCTCTCCGAGAAGATAAGGTGAATTTGTAATTTCAGTGAACTCCCCCTTTAATTTTGTGGTTGTGGTTCTGGTGGTCAAAGATTGTGTGGTTGTGTTCCAGGTTCTTTGGACCATACAGTATGGATGTGGTCGTCAGCACTTCATTCAGTGTCGACATCGACTCCCTCCACAACCCCTCTGACCCCTTTGTGACCAACATCAAGAAAATGCTCAAGTTTGACATCTTCAGCCCACTGTTCCTCACAGTCAGTACAACTTCCTCCATATAGCTTTCAGTCTCAATCATTTTGTGCTTAATAAATGAAGCTATCGATTTCATTGATTAGACTGACATACACTGTGGAAACACTCTATGAGACCACCAGTAGCTCTCTGTCCTTCCTGGCCTACAATCTGGCAACCAGCCCTCACATCATGACCAAGCTGCAGGAGGAGATAGACACTGTGTTTCCCAACAAGGTAACCCCTCTGCAGACTCCTATATAGTACTATTCATGTGGAACAGGAAATATGATAGTGACAGTATTTTAGAGGGTACTGATGAGTGTGTAACCCCTGTGCACTGCAGACTCCTACAGTATCTATTACTATTGCTTTGGAACAGATGGTTAGATAGGTGACAGTATTTTGCAGTGTGCTAATGTGTCTGTAGCATCCCTGTGCAGACTTCTGCCCAGTATTATTCATTTGAAACAGGAAGTAGATAGGTGTTGTTGGAATCTTCAGAATAGTTAAAAGGCCAGTACCTGAGGACCTGAGGGATCTACAGGGTATATACCTTAAAAGCATGTCTGACATGCAGTGGTGTGCGTGACCATAGAGTGATTTCTAAACTAATACAATTATCTTAAAATAAATTATAAAACGAACAGGTTATTAGTGCAGAGACTTGTATGATATGTGCTCTCCATCTGACTCGTGCTGCTGCATTCTGTATCATTTGCCAATAGCTTTCTTTGGTCGACCAGACAGGAGAGTGTTACAGTAATCAAGGCTGCTAGTAATACAAGCATGCATTCGTCTCTCAGTGTCAGCCTGGGAGAGGAAAGGTTGCATCTTTACAGCTGTGTTCTGTAAAGGTCCATGTAATATTCAACCTTTTTAAAAGCTTCCTAAAGGTTGTAATGACTATCTTTAATCGGTAGAGATCATGGAACGAGATCCCTTGAAATAAATATTTCATTTACAAACGCTGTTTTGGTTCGGAAAACACGCTTTTTAAAATGGAGTGTCCTACCTGGACACTCGGTTTGCATATAAACATGTTGTTACTGCCAGGGGTGTTATAGGGGAGTGGACTCACCTTTCTGTCTCTGGGGGCTGCCTCTTCCAATCGTGTGCGCATGCAGAAACACAACAGCTAATGTCCAACACTGCAAGTTCATTTCGGGGGGTTATATTATTATAAGGGAGGATGTTGTCGTTTGGACAACTTCAGACAGAATTTCTCCACGATGGCAGATTTCCGACAAACTTACTTACTCTTCTTTAAGTGATACAAATATGTTTTAGTCACATTCTTGATATGGGTTTCAAAATTAAGATCTGAGTCAATGGTGACACCTCTGTTTTTTGCCTGGTGCTTAGTGTTACTGTAAGTAGAAATGTCTTTAAGTATGCAGACAGTTTCTCTCTTTCGGTTTTTGCTCGAATGACTAGTTCTGTGACATCCATATGTCTGCAATGCATTTCACCAGGAAATCAATCAAACTGTTTGACTGGTGCTACAGAGTCGATAGTTGCCCTTAGTTTGGTGTTGAAGCTGGTTAATAAATCATTATCACAGGAGGAAGCTGTTGATGGTGTACTATTCATATTCATCATCATGAATCTCATCTGCTCAGCGACATGGCTAGATAAATAATAGAGGATGCAACAGGAGTAAGACCCTTTGTAATCACTAGGTCCAGGGTGTGGCAGTGGTTATGGGTGAGCCCAGTAACTCGCTTAATAAAGTCCGTAGAATTCAAATCAAATCCATGGCTGTCGAGTCAGTCTCATTGTCCACATGTAGGTTAAAATCACCAATGATAATAATCTTAGCATAATTTGAATGAAAGGTAGATGGGCCTTGGATGAAACCGTGATCTTTACATTTCTCATCCTTGTCATCAGGTGTCTTTATCACTCATTACTGTGCAACAGGAGGCTGATGGAGGTAGAAATGGGAGGACAGCTCATTGTAATTAGAGCTTGACAGATATATCTGATATTGGCCTTAAAGAAATATCTGGAGAGTTATTCACCATGTTATATATAATATAGAGGAAACTGGACAGCACTTATTATGGATCATTTAACACAATTACACATGACACAACTGTGTTAACAGAGACACAATACGTCCTGCTCCTGTACATGTTTGTATATACTGTACATTTTCCCCTATGTCTGCTAAGGGCTTCACTGCTTTTTCCACTGTTTATGTGGCACATAGGATATTTATATGTAATTGGCCACTTACGTAAATGGGCGATTCTTAGACTACGGGCACTTTCATGTCCTTTGATCATATTTTATAAAAAAAAAAAAAAAGGAATTGGGAATATTCACACTTTCATAGTTATCTTTACAATGAAAGTACTTTAGGAACTTTTTACCGGTAGTCTATGATGATTTTTTCACCTTTTTCAACATCGTTATAGATGCAAATATTGCTGTTTTGTTTTATCTATTTTTTTTTAAATGTGACTGAATAAAGTATCAGTAAAATAATCAAAACATAATTGGGGTATTTAAGGTCAAACAACTATTTATGTGATTTTATATACAAAATGTAGTTGTCCCACAGTATTGCCATCATTTCCACCACAACACTGTAATGTCCCTTTAAAAGGTTTGTGTGAAAGATGGTTTGGGTAGTTTCTATGGAGATGAACAGTTACATCACAGCACATGTCTGATATGGAGGATATTTTGGATTTCTTCACCAACTTTTGAAGAAAACTCAAGGTAAATATTGCTTGAAATGAAAATATTTTTATTGTATGTCATTTCCAAACATGACGTAACATCAATTGAGTTTGTAAATAAATCGATTTTTTAACGTACATAGATGTATTTTGCATGCATGAAATGCTAGGTACCAATTCATAGCTAATCTGTGATGCTAGCTTGGATTGTTTTACAAAATACTGTAAGATTGTCATTTCCACCTCCGTCATTTCCAACACATTACCTTCTTGGGTGGAAATGACAAAGGTGAGGTGGAAATTACATTTATGCTTACAAGGTGCAATTCATAGATTGTGAGGCTACATATGTGTAATTTATTTATTAAAATGTACAATGTTAATGTTTTATTCAAATGCATATTTGTTGAAATGCATTTTCATCTATTTTTAAGATGCCACGGACCTCTACTGCAGAAAGGTCTCAGGCCTATAGGGACAGAATAAAAGAGGACCCTGTCAAATATGAAGAGCAACTGAAAAGAGACAGGGAGAGATACCTGAGGAAAAAAGAAAGAGGGGTTGACCCAGAAATGACCCAGAAATGACCCAGTCATTTCCACCACCTCATACCTTTTTTTAAAAATAGTTACAAAATTCTAATCACTCATTAAAAACTTCTGCATAGTTTATGGGATAATGTTCCACTTAATGTAATAACACAAGTAGTTATTTCCTGAAATGTATCTAACCAATCCAATATTATATTTCAGGTTGTGGTTGATGTAAGCTTTGTGTTTGGTCCTCATCTCAATTAATTTACCTAATCCACAAATGTATGGTAATTGCAATATAGGTATAAACTGGTAAAACTATGTGTGAAAGTGGTCTTACACTGTTGAGAAATTATGTATATCATACTTTTTTTAAATAATAATCAAATGTTTACATGTGATGGAAATTACATTTGTTCAATGCGGGTCGGACAATATGTAAAAAAACACCAATTTGTCTTGTAATGTTAGTGCGTTCTCTTATGGATCATGAAACTAGACTAGTTATATTAACCTGTTAGACTGTGACAATTTAGATTTGAACATTTTTTTTCCCCTCAAGTTCACAAGGCCAAAAGTGCCTGTAGTTGAAGAATCGCCCAAATGTGTTATTTTATATGTATGCACTTTATCTTGCATGTTTACAGACTCCCCCCATTCAATTTCACGCATTTCTATTTGGAGTATAAAAGGCACTAGATCACCTGCGGGTATATAAGCTGTGGCTTGCGCTGCGTTCTTCAGTTGGCAGTTAATACCTGAACCAGTAAAGACTGAGGACCAGACGACTCACTAGTGTGTTTTCCATTTATTCTTAAGCATAAGCATTAATACAGTTTGTCATTAATGTAGGCTTTCTATTTAGTGTTCCGTTATGCATAGTAGCATATGAAGTTTGTAGTCTCTTAGCGGTAATTGCGCTAGCTTGGTATCCTAAACGAGGACGAGTTAGCACTAGTTTGCCGTTTACGATGAGTGGTTGTTGTCAAATGACACCTGACAAAACATGTCGAAGGGAGTCTGGTGTAACGTTTGCCTGACTCCACTGATACAGATGTATGTGTAGGATTTAATGTTAGAGTGTTTTGTAGTTTACATTTTCTTTGTTTTTCTTCGTTTTCTCCTAACGGTTAAGAGAAGGTAGACGGTTAGAGCCAGAGCCCGAACCGCTGATGAGCAGCGCTGTAGTTTACCGTTGCCAAGGCAACCAGGCAGCTCACAGGTTGTACCATATTTCTAAATCATTATTTTGATATAATACTGAAATGTTGATATTATATTGTTATTGTTTTACATTGTAATTTGTATTGTTCCAACTAAGTTCATTGGCAGTTAATACCTGAACCACGAGTATGTTTTCCATTTATCCCCCCCCCCCTATACTAACCCTAACCCCAACCCCACCCAGAGACCTCTTCATCCCCGCTACCCCCCTTGTACAAGTTCTCTCCTGCTAATACAAATAAAATGAAATAGCCGACTGCTTATGGCCCCTGGTGTGAGCATTGATTACTTTGTCTTATGATGACTGTTGGATAGATGATTCAATTACTTAAACAAATGTATTGTTGTAAGTCGCTTTGGATAAAGGCGTCTGCTAAATGCCATGAATGTAAATGTAAATTACAATGGAGGGCCATGTCCAGAAACGACCCCGAGCCCCTACCACTGATCTATATACCTATATCTATGTCTGTGTTTTGTCTATTAATTAATAATATGATGATGATTAATCCCAACGACGTATATTTTCCAAGAAACAACATGAGCATATCTGTAATCAAATAAATATCTCCTGCGTCATAATGCTGTTGTCTTGATGACGCTGCTAGCAATGACGTAAATTTATGTAAAAGTCACTTTGGTCACTTGAACCTCCAGTTGTTGTCAAATAGCCTTTGCTGGTTGTCATTTGTAATGTGTTACGCTCATTAGTGGAAATAGATTCAATTACATTTCAACACAATGGAGAAAAACTGGTGGGACCCGCCGCAGGTAAGTTTGCCTTGCTCTATTTTAGTTTAAATAAACGGGAATACTTTATATTAAATTGCCCCAATACTTGGGCCAAATGTCCAAGGACGTAGGATGTATCTTTCGAGAGGGGGTGCTGCCTAAATGTTGTGTAAAGGGCTGTGCCATGGCTGCTGGTGGGCCGGTCGATCTGTGGGCTGCGGGGCCGGTGAGCGACACGATGTGTGGGCTTCGCGCAGATCCACCCTACCTTCATCGAATAAGCACTAGGCCTACAAGCTCCTGTATATTTTCAGCCTACCTCAAGTCCGTGAACTGCCTTCAAGTAAACGCAAAGCTGTAAGAAGCAGGGCTGAAAATTAATCAAATTTAATCAAATCAAGCTCTATCATCCGTGGTGACAACATGTTACTGTACACTTGTTTGTATTCGTATGTTATCGTCCAGTCAAAGTAGCCTACAATTCAAAGCAACATTTCCCCCACAATCAGGACCTAGACCTACTGCAAAGAAATACTCTTAATTGGCTACACTTTGTTGTTAGATCGCTGTGAAGTAATTCATCCGACTCGGCAGACAGTTTGATCCCAACATCAAGTCAAATCGCGGTAATTTCGGTGAGGGCGCAATTCCAAAAACAGCTGTTTGTCAGTGAAAGAGCAGCGTAACAGCCTAAAAAGTGAAACGGGACGAGCTCAATCGTTGTTACAGAGAGAAATGTGGCTGCAAAATCAACCATTTTAAAGATCAACATTAAAACGAGACAGATTCTCTTTTTAGCTTGACAAACGCAAATAACCTATAGAGGAGGGACTATCGAAGAACGATGATTGACAGAACAATATCAAAATGGTTAATTTGATGTTTTCAGGTAGGCCCTATCTAAAATATAACCAAACATAGTTGGCACTAATAGGTCTTAATCGACAGGACCTTTCCTTAAGTAAGTCGTAAGTTGACTTTGCAAAGGGCCTACAATTACTTACTGTACAGGCCTACATAATTTGCAATATAAATTGTGTCGGATATGTTGAATAAAAGGTAGATGTAGGCCTTTTTTAAAGGCAAAACTAGAGAGCCCCTTTTGGGAAATTGGGAACGCAACAGCCTATTCTTGAGAACATTGTGAGGTACCGCAATCTCTTTGCGAGGGAAGCCTGTTATCTAACACAATCATATTTCTTGACGTTTCCCTGTCATTGTGTCTGTCATCTCCATCAGGAAGTTTCAAAGCCCTATGCTACTGTATTTGATAACTACCCACTCACCCCATTCAGGATGGCTAAACATAGACAATATGTAAAGATCACTGGAGACAACTGAATGGTTTTATACTCAGAAAAGACAAATACATTCATAGAGACATTCTCGAGACTGCACCTGTAGTGTGTTCACTGTATGTCCACAGGAGTGTAAAGAGGATCAGGCTGCCCTGATGATGGAGGCAGCAGGACCGGCAGCTTTCGCAGCCTACACCCCACTCCCACAGAGGACATCAAGACGGGCCAGGCACACGAGAGAGAGGGCCAGAGTGGCTAAAGAAAGAAAGGAAGAGGTGAGAGCGGAAGAGGTGGAGGGAGCCCAAAACCTTCTGCATAAGGTGAAGGAGCACACCGATGCAGAGAAGGAGAGGCTGATGGAGGAGAGAGAGAGGGTGGACAAGGACAGAGAAATGGTGGACAAGGACAGAGAAATGGTGGAGAGGAAGAGGAAGATAGTCAACCATCTTAAAGATAATATGGAGAGGAAGAGGAAAGTGTTGGATAGAGACACTGAGAAAGTGAATGAATGCAATGCAATACTCAGTTGCATTCAAAAGACGCAGGAAAATAACAAAAAGGATTTGGAGGAGAGGATTGTCCAGTTGGAAATAAAGGCGAAAGAGGTGGAGGAGGTGGAGAAAGTGACAAAGGAGATGGAGGAGACTTTCCAGAGGGAGATGGAAAAAACAAGAAATGAGATGAAGAGGAGAGAGAAGGAGGTGGAGGAGAGAGAGAGGGTGGTGCAGGAGAGAGAGAAGGAGGTAAAGAAGAGCGAAGAGAGATTAAAGATGAGTGAGAAGGAGACCGAAACAATGGAGGTGATGAAGAGAAGGGTAGAAGAGGTCGACAGAGAGATGGAGAGAATCCTAGAGGAGAAAGAAATGGAGGTGAAGCAAGTGAAAGAGAGGATGGAGGTGATGAAATGGGCAGAGGAGGAGAGAGAAAAAGACAGGAATGAGAAGAAGAAAGAAAAGGATATTGAATGGATGAGAAAGGAGTTGGAGGCGATGAAGAGAGTAGAGGAGGTGGAGAGAGAGATGGAGAGAATATTGGAGGAGAAAGAATGTGACGTTAAACATGTGAGAGAAGAGATGGATGTGATAAAGAATATGTTGGAAAGGAGGGAGAGTGAAGTGGAAGAGGAGATGAGAAAGATTACAGAAGATGTCGTGAAGTGGATGAAGACAGAGATGGAGAGGGAGAAGGAGAAGATTGAGAAGGAGAAAGAAAACGATATTGAATGGATGAGAAAGGAGATGGAGGCGGGTATGAAGACAGTAGAAGAGATGGAGAGAATCCTGGAGGAGAAAGAAATGGAGGTGAAACAAGTGAAAGAGAGGATGGAGGTGATGAAATGGGCAGAGGAGGAGAGAGAGAGAGACAGGAGTGAGAAGGAGAAAGAAAAGGATTTTGAATGGATGAGAAAGGAGTTGGAGGCGATGAAGAGAGTAGAGGAGGCCGAGAAAGAGATGGAGAGAATCCTGGAGGAGAAAGAAATGGAGGTGAAACAAGTGAAAGAGAGGTTGGAGGTGATGAAATGGGCAGAGGAGGAGAGACAGAGAAACAGGAATGAACAGGAGAAAGAAAAGGATATTGAATGGATGAAAAAGGAGTTGGAGGCAATGAAGAGAGTAGAAGTGGTCGAGAAAGAGATGGAGAAAATCCTGAAGGAGAAAGAAGATGACGTTAAACGCATGAGAGAAGAGATGGATGGGATGATAAATAATATGGTGGAAAGGAGGGAGAGGGAAGTGAAAGAGTTGATGACAAAGATTACAGAAGATGTCGTGAAGAGGATGAAGACAGAAATGGAGAGAGAGAAGGAGAAGACTGAAAAGAAAAGAGTAATGGCGGCGAACCTGGAGTTTGCCAGAGAGAGCATGGAGAGGGCTTTCCATAAAGGGAAACAAAATACAGGTATGCCCTCCATTATCTGCTTACAGAGCATTCTAATCATGATCCTTTTGGCTTCTCAAATCACCTCAAAATAATTTAGATTTTATCTATACAAATGATAAGACAATTTTTCTCTTTCAGATATTTCAACACAGAGACAATTCTGGAAATCCACAACTATCCCGAACTTACTACCACAATAACTACCCTGCATACTACCACTATAACTACACTTGCCGTTTCAATTCTCTTTCATTAAAGTCATATTCAAAGGCAAACTGTGTGTCATGTTTGAAATGCTGTATTTTACAAGTTGCATAGCTGTAAACTATGTTGAGTGATGATGAGTTTAGGAAGAAAAGGTATGTAAAAATGAATGAATACTCCTGCACACACGATTGTTACCTCTGCTTATTTATTGTGTCGACGTTTCGGTTTATGACCTTTATCAAAACATTTTTATCTGTGAGGTCTGTATTCCTAACACCACAAAAAGACAAAGTGGTGGTGTTTGTGTTTTTTACATTTACAAGTTGAGGAAGAAAAAACATGGCACATGTATGCACATGGGTTAGATTAGAAACAATCTGGGTAAACCTTAATTTGAAGAGGTATGCATGAGGTCTGTTATGTTTTTCTCTATATCCCATAATATTGATTACAATGATCAACATATTTGTACCCTGAAAAGAACCCAAACTGAACAAGTTCCCCATTATAAGTACCTGGGCATTTAGATAGATGATACACTTTTAAAATACATGTTGAAAAAGTGATCAAGAGTTTGCGAGTTAGACTTGTACTTGTTTTGTAAAGAAATGTCTTGCTTCACCTTTGATAATAGGAGGAAGATTGTCTTGGCAACGCTCCTCCCTGTCCGTGATTATGGTGACACAATTTAAAATCACACGACAGCCTCAATTCTTAAACCACTAGACCCGATTTATCACTTCATTTATCAGTTCATTTGTAGGCATGTTTTCTGTACCCACCATTGTCTTTTGTATCAGTCTGTGGGTTGGGATTCTTTGACGTTGAGAAGGGCTTATCATTGGATTTCATCTGTATATAAAGCAGTTCTTTTAAAACTCCCATTTTACCTCACATCATTGCTTTTATGGCAACTTAGTGGGGATCAAACTTGCAGCTTGTTACTATTTAATGTCCTTCAAGTGATTACAGAATTGAGAAGAACTTTTTAGCTGCTGTGCTCCTTAGATATGGAATTATCTTCAGGCTAGACTGAGGTTGGAGCACTTGGTCCCTTACACTTGTACCATCATCTGCTTTTTAGTGGACAATATATGCAATAAATACCTTTTTTACACAAACATCTTGAATCAGAATGGGTCAGTCCTAGCCTCTTACACAAACAGGGTCACAGTCAATGGGTACAAAACTGGAGCAAACGTGTGTATACCAAGATACTGTACCTCGACTCCTTTCCATTCCAAAAGAAATGTGTGCTTCCCTTTCCCTTCACTCAAATGTTGTGGATGACATGTACATAAAGCTATACACTGGTGCAGTTGTGATGTTATGAGAGCTTTAGCATTTAGCATTTCCTGTGTCCAGGCGTTCTATTCACTTCTAAAAGGACAAATGAAGGTACACTTGCCTCATAAGGCTCATTCTTGTTTCATTTGTCCTATTAGCTCCTACTGACCTCACTTTACACAGACACAGAGGAGGAGAGACTCAGACTCATTAGAAGTTTATTACTGGATCAGTTTACAAAACAAAACAAAACTGCATGGAGCGTTGTAACGAAGTCCGTTGTACACAGAGGCAGACGCAGTATCGTAGTGAGGGATTTTGTCCCGTTTATTATCACATCCATTCACTTTATCGGCTTTTCAGCCCGTCTCAAAGTTCTAGCGGCTTTTCAGCCCGTCTCACAGTTCTTCCTGCGACTTTTCAGCCCGTCTGTCCCGGAAGCCACTCCTGTCGTTCCCAGCTCACCTCGCCTACTGAAATGGCAGAAGCACACACATCTTAAACATTTGCCGGCGAGACTTAATTCGCAGCAGGTGTGCAACAAAAGTCTCGCCGACACAACCCCGGCCACGGTCCTGTAGCTCCCTCTACAGGCCGAACGCTGCATGTCCCCCCACATACCCCCACCGCCCGACACAGGCCGGGGAACCGACGGCCGACGACCTACTCCCCCCCCCCTGCCCGGGAGAGGAAGTCTGCCACGACCATCTGTGCACCCGGTCTGTGCACGACGGAAAAGTTGAAAGGTACCACCGGGTGATCCTCGCGTTCACATCCTTCATGCGGTGGAGCCACTGGAGGGGGGCATGGTCGGAGTAGAGGGTGAAGGCGCGACCCAGCAGGTAGTAGCGGAGGGTGCCGACCGCCCACTTGATGGCCAGGCACTCCTTCTCCCAGGTGCTGTACCGGCCCTCCCTCTCCGACAGCTTGCGGCTCAGGTACAGCACCGGCCGGTCAGCCCCCTCCACGCGCTGGGTCAGTACTGCTCCCAGCCCTCTATCCGACGCGTCCGTCTGTAGGGAGAAAGGGAGGTTAAAATCAGGCGCATACAGGACCGTTTCTCCACAAAGAGCCCCCTTAAGGGCCTCGAACGACCCCTGGCACTGGCCCGACCATTGGACCGGATCCGGGGCACCCTTCCGGGTGAGGTCCGTCAAGGGACTGGCCAGCTCCGAAAACCCTGGTACGAACTGGCGGTAATATCCCGCCAGCCCCAGGAAGGCCCTCACCTCCTTCTTTGTCTTGGGCCGGGGAGAGGCGGCGATGGCCGCAGTCTTTTCAATCTGCGGCCGCACCTCCCCCCGTCCCAAGTCGTACCCCAGATACCGGATCTCCCTCCGCCCGATCACGCACTTTTTCGGGTTGGCCGTCAGCCCCGCCTGCCTCAGGGACCGCAGAACAGCAGCCACACTCCGCACATGCTGCGGCCAGGTGTCACTGTGAATGACAATGTCATCTAGGTAGGCCGCAGCATAGGCGGCGTGCGGCCGCAGAATACGGTCCATGAGGCGCTGAAAAGTGGCTGGGGCTCCGAACAACCCGAAAGGGAGCACGGTGAACTGGAATAACCCGAGCGGAGTGGAGAATGCCGTTTTCTCCCGGGACACCGGCGAGAGTGGAATCTGCCAGTATCCCTTCGTGCAATCCAATGTCGTGAAGTACCTGGCCGTACCAAGCCGGTCCAAGAGCTCGTCGACCCGGGGCATCGGATAGGCATCGAACTTGGAGACCGCATTAACCCGTCTATAATCCACACAGAACCGTATAGTCCCATCTGGCTTGTTGACAAGCACGATGGGGCTACACCAATCACTGCGGGACTCCTCGACCACACCCAGCTCCAGCATGGCTTCCAACTCCGTGCACACAACGTTTCGTTTGTGCACCGGCAACCTATAGGGACGCGTGCGCACCGTTAAACCCGGCTGCGTTTCTATATGGTGGTCGATGAGCGTAGTCCGACCGGGCAGGGGAGAGAACACGTCAGCGAACTTAAGCTGCAAATCTGCAACGTCCGCGGCCTGGCTAGCAGAGAGATGGTTATCAATATCGACCGGAGTGCTAACTTTCAATTTTGGGACTTCCGGACCGAACTCCTCTCTCTCCGGAATTACCGTAGCCAGAGCAACCGTGACCACGTCGTTCCATTTTTTTAGGAGATTGACGTGATACACCTGCAAGCTATCCCCCCGGTCCGAGCGTACAACCTCATAATCCACGTCCCCCATGCGACGTGTGACCACAAACGGTCCTTGCCACTTCGCGAGTAATTTCGTGCTGGAGGTGGGTAACAGTACGAGCACCTTGTCTCCCGGTGTAAACTCTCGTAGGGTAGACCCCCTGTCATACAGGCGTTTCTGACGCTCCTGGGCTTGCAGCAAATGCTCACGTGAGATAGCCCCTAGGGCGTGGAGCTTTGTGCGCAAGTCGAGGACGTACTGGATCTCATTCTTACTGTCGCTAGACCCTTCCTCCCAATTTTCTTTAAACAGGTCTAGGACACCCCGGGGCTTACGCCCGTAGAGTAATTCAAACGGGGAAAACCCGGTGGAAGCTTGGGGAACTTCCCGCACCGCAAACAACAGGGGATCTAGCCATTTATGCCAATTCCGACTATCCTCGTGGACAAACTTCCGGATCATTGACTTCAAGGTCCGATTGAACCGCTCACAAAGGCCGTCAGTGGCCGGGTGGTAAACACTGGTTCGAATCGCCTTGATGTTCAACAAGCCATACAGTTCCTTGAGGGTGCGTGACATAAAATTAGTGCCCTGATCGGTGAGAATCTCTTTCGGGATTCCCACGCGGGAGATGACTTGAAACAATGCTTGCGCTACACTCTTGGCAGAGATATTGCGCAGAGGTATTGCCTCGGGGTATCGGGTGGCGTAATCTATCAAGATCAACACAAATCGATAACCCTGTGTGCTCCGTTCAAATGGCCCGATAATATCCATCGCAATGCGGTCGAACGGGTTCTCGACCAATGGTAAGGGCCGCAAGGGGGCCCGGGGAATGGCCGGGGGATTTACTAACTGACATTCCCGACAGGAAGCGCACCACCTACGCACCTCTGCCCGAATCCCCGGCCAATAAAATCGAGCCATTATACGGTGCAGTGTTTTGTCATACCCTAGATGGCCCGCCATGGGGTTGAAATGAGCCGCCTGGAAGACCATTTCGCGGCGGCTGCGGGGAACCAGCAACTGGGTTACTTCCTCCTGACTATGTGAGTCACGACTTACTCGATATAACCTGTCGCTGATAATCGCAAAATAGGGGTGGGCGCGCACTGTGTCTGGCCGTATCAAAGTACCATCAATTGCTATCACTTGGTCAAAGGCTGATCTGAGGGTCTCGTCACGAGACTGCTCGAGGGGGAAGTCGCCTAGCAGCGGATAGTTCGGCGAGGAAGTCTCGGGGTGAGGCGCCCCCGCCGGCTCCGGCTCCCCGGCAGTGTCGCGAGGCGCCGCCTCGGCACAGAGCACATTACACGCCACACACCTCCCTAGCTGTCGTGCACGCATCCCGGTAGCCCTCTTTACCGCTTGA
This sequence comes from Argentina silus, assembly GCF_951799395.1. Classification (NCBI taxonomy): domain Eukaryota; kingdom Metazoa; phylum Chordata; class Actinopteri; order Argentiniformes; family Argentinidae; genus Argentina; species Argentina silus. The sequence continues at coordinate 4,410 of NW_028152352.1, read as the reverse complement.
GGAAACCCCTCCCAATCCACACCTAGAATCAGGGGATGCGTGAGGCGTGGGCTAACCGCCGCCTGTACTCTATGGTTTTTCCCCTCAAAATGAATTTCGATAGCGACCACCGGATATTCGTGAATGTCCCCATGCACACACCTCACCCGCACCCTCGATGCCTTCAACAATGCCCCCGGCCGAACCAGGCGCTCCTGGATCATGGACTGCATGCAGCCCGAATCCAGGAATGCCTGGTGCGTATCATGTTGTATCCTTACCGGAATACGATACGCCGCTCCTGGTCCAGGGGGAGGGCCCGGTATGTCGCCGATGCGGACGACCCGTCCCACGTCCATCGCCCGACACTCGGCCTGCACGTGGCCCGGCCGTCCGCACCGCCAACACACCCCCCCTGTCGCTCGAGGTGCTCCCTGTGGGGCCGGGGTCGGTTCCGGATGGGTGCGCCCCTGCCATCTCGTCCTCGGGGCGGGCGCCGGCCTCTCTCCTTCTGCTCCCCCGGCTGGGCGTTGCCCCCCCCCCCCTTGCCGCGGGGCCGGGGTTGGTCGTTGTGGCCCCCGCGGTGGGAGGGAGAGATGGTCCTCGGCCTGTCCGACGGCGGTCTGGAGGTCCTGGGGGCGGTGGTACTGGACCTTGGGGGGACCTGGTGCCGCTCCGGTCCCCGGCGCCGGCCCGCCGACCCTGGTGAAGTCCTGAAGGAGGGCCCTGTCGGTGATCCTCGCCGCCGTTAGTTCCTCCAGCGTCGTCTGCTGGGTCTGCTGCAGGGCTGTCTGCTGCTCGAGGACCAGCGCTATCCTCGACATTGCCGCTGCTAACGCCTCCATTCTGCCTTCCCTCTGTGTCCCAGGTTGGGCGCCAATGTAACGAAGTCCGTTGTACACAGAGGCAGACGCAGTATCGTAGTGAGGGATTTTGTCCCGTTTATTATCACATCCATTCACTTTATCGGCTTTTCAGCCCGTCTCAAAGTTCTAGCGGCTTTTCAGCCCGTCTCACAGTTCTTCCTGCGACTTTTCAGCCCGTCTGTCCCGGAAGCCACTCCTGTCGTTCCCAGCTCACCTCGCCTACTGAAATGGCAGAAGCACACACATCTTAAACATTTGCCGGCGAGACTTAATTCGCAGCAGGTGTGCAACAAAAGTCTCGCCGACACAACCCCGGCCACGGTCCTGTAGCTCCCTCTACAGGCCGAACGCTGCATGTCCCCCCACAAGCGTACAGTACAGCAGAGCTTGGAGTACCAGACATGAACACACACCTCACATGCACACACACATCGGAGCTGTCACAGTGGTATACCTTGGATCACACACAGACACACACACACACACACACACACACACACACACACACACACACACACACACACACACACTCACTCTCTCTCAGGGCTGCATGCGGATAGCTCCATCCAGTTTGTTGACCTCTCCATTGATCATGGGGTTCTCGACCAGTGATGTCACCAGGTGGGCAAACTCTGCAGGGTCTCCCAGGCGCGAGGGGAAGAGCACTTGGCGGGCCAGGAATGAACGCACCTTCTCAGGTTAACCCGCCAGGAGAGGAGTGGAGAACAGACCTAAGGAGAGGGAGAGAGAGGTTGTCTGATATGGAGAGGAAGGGGGGGGGGGGGAGGAGTGTGTGAAAGAGTGCGTATGTATGTGTGTGTGTTTACTGACTGGGTGCGATGGTGACCACACGGATGTCCATGGGTGCCAGGTCTCGGGCGATGGGTAGAGTCATCCCAACAATACCCCCCTTAGAGGCTGAATACGCAGCCTGACCCACCTACATAGAGAGAGAGTGAGAGTGAAGGAAGGGGCTGTTGAGACAGTGTTTGTGTGTGTGTGTGTGTGTGTGTGTGTGTGTGTGTGTGTGTGTATGTGTGTGTGTGTGTGTGTGTGTGTGTGTGTGTGTGTGTGTGCGTGCGTGCATGGTGCAATGGAGGTCTTGGCGATCTGTTGGTTCTTGTGTGTGATTGGCTGACGGTACTGCAGCATGTTGACCTCTTCCTCACTGCAGGGTCTACTACAGTTGGAGCAGTCAGAGAGCACAGCCTGGGCCCCTGCAACCAAACATACACCCTGAAATATGGTTTGGACAAAGGATCCCAATGTCAAGATAATATTGCTGTAGGGAGGCTAGTCTATGACACAATACCATGTGGAAATGTCAATGATTTTCTAAAGATGAGTGGATAGTGGATAGTGGATAGTGGATAGTGGATAGTGGATAGTGCCTGGTGAGGTCGCAGACTTCAGGCAGATTGTTGACCTAATACGAAACATTAGTATTTTATTTGGACATTATATGATACTTTTGAAGCCCTGAAATAGTGGGAGTATGTTTACAAATGTTTTTTTAAAAACCCATTGAATTAAAGTTGAGAATCTCTACTTTGACCCCATAATAATTGTTTGATTTCAAATCCAAGTGTAGAGCTAAAAGAACAGAAAATGCTTCCTCTTTCCAATACTTATGAAGAGCACTGTATTCATGTTAATCAGTTGCTTCATTACTGTAATATGTGATGTGTTTTGAACTAGTATTTTGAAATACTGTTTTTAGGAGCCAATGATATAAAACAAGTGCATACATGTAAAGAACATAACACATTTTTAGAGGAGTTCAAATATGTAAAATTCAGTATTACTCGAAAGAAAATATTTGCCCAAAAATATTTGCCCCATAGTCCTTCTTGATTCAATGGGTCTGCAAACTATTAAAACCCGATAGGGATCAAACAGGCAGCAACTATTAGCAGGATGTTAAGATAAAGGCCGACAATAACATCACTGAGTGTTGCCCTCTGCGCAGGGATCCTTTCAATCATTCACTAGCCATGGCTTCAACTTCACCTCTCACATACTCTTTCGCCTGTGTTTCATGATCTGAAACACAGGTGTCATGACGGGATAAAATAATCACTTCAGCAGACGTGTCCGGGGTTACTCAGAAGAAGCGATTGAACCTGTAAAGATGGGTTACCTTCCGTACTTCTCCACCGAGACATGGACTCTCCTTGTCTTACTCATCTCTCTGATCGTAGTGTAAGAAGTTTTAATAAAAAATATTATTTGTTAGTTAGTTAGTTGTGATAATACATACAAATGATAGTATTGATAATTACAGTTATCTAACAGTTTCAATGATACCTATGACTTGATCGTTTTGCTTTTGTTTCAAGTCAGATTGTTGATTTATATTTATTCTGACCAGGTATGGATACTGGCCATATGGAATATTCAAAAAACTAGGCATTCCTAGTCCTAAACCCATCCCTTTCCTCGGGACGATAATGGGATATAAGAAGGTTTGTAGAGATTAAGCCCATAAACAACAACATTGTAGACTCATCCATGATGTGTGTTGTTGTGGTGAAAGCCATGGGAGCTGAATATGAATTGTTTTACCCAGAAAAATGGGCAATAAAGCTTTTGAACGAAAACGAAAAGAGAGGAGTGAGAGCCGGTCTGTAGTGGAAAAGGGCCATCATAGACTAAGCCACAGTTCAGGTTTATGACAAGCATTTATGAACTGGCTATTTTTTATTATTTTTTTTTTGTTCTCAGGGTGGTTTCACCAATTTTGACACAGAGAGCTTCCAGAAATATGGGAAACTGTGGGGGTGAGTCTGCTAAACTGATCCTGGTTATTGTTAACTATGATGGATATATATATCTCTCAGTGTCTACAGTATACACTCTTAAACCAGGCGGACACCGTGCGATTTTCACAAACACAGACGATCCAACCGACGAAATGGTCTCATACACCAAGACAAATGATCTGTCTTGATGCAAGTACACTGCCCAAGCAACAATTTCATGCTTCCACATTAATAATTTGAATCTGTTATTGAGCGATTTAAGTTTTAAGCTTTTAAGTATTCTGTAGTATGGTCCCAAACACAACTTGTGCGTTGCCAATGTTTGACAACATCCTGGATTCTCATTGGTTGAGGCTCCTATATTGCCTCTGAGCACGTCTCAAACTGCATGAATAAAGAGGAGCCACGACATGTCAGAATTCAAATCGGAAGTGATTGTGTCTTCCCTCCATGTCATTGAAAGGGCAAAAATGTAATTAAAAAAATAAAGAAAAAAAGGGTTCTAAAAGGATTCTTTGGTTGAATAACTCTTATGGGTTCCATTTGCAGTGCCCTGCGTAAGTAATGGGCCAAGCATTTTTTCTTCTTTTGCATTATGCAAATGTCCAAATTAAGCACTCATGTTCAGTATTTGGTCCCCAATCCTTTGTATGCAAAAGTGCAAAAGTCTGTGACCCATTGACCCAACCAGACGCTGGGTATCTTCTCTGGTAATGCTCTGCCAGACCTATATTGCAGCGATTGTTGTTTGTTTTTTTAGGATGTTTTGCCCTCCTCTTCAGCAAATTAAATGCATGTTCTAT